>NC_051228.1:4908054-5130554 GCF_015220715.1 Pygocentrus nattereri
GGAGTTCTTGTATAGCAACCATTCAAACAGAGTCCACACTATTGACACAGTTGTGACACTTTCAACTGACAGAGAACTCACATAAAACTGTATCCAGCAAGCAAGATGAACAAAAATGAGAATTCCCAATGTTTTCACAGCTTTGGTTTCAGAAGAACTTGACGGTTTGACTCCATGTTTCTTTGAGACACCATTCATCACAGCTGTAACACCTGAAGCTCCTTAGTGGTGAACAATCAGTGTTGGTGCTTTTTTCAATTGTCCCGTCTTAATCTCTTATGAGTCATGTCATGTGTTTGCTTAAACAGGGAATCGTGTGACCCGTCTGAGATGCCTCATTATCTCACAAATTCACTGCAGCTCCAACTGTTATTTTCACCTCTGCATTAACCACTCTGTTCTGTGGTCCTAAAGCATGGAAGGCCTTAAGCCTACAGTATTTGCTCAAGGTGCTAATGCCTCTGCTGACCTGATCTTCAAACACATATGCAAGTAAAACAAACCTTTATCTCAAAAGTAGCTGGGGAGTGGCTTGGGATCCCCCAGAATGAGCTGTAGGATGTTGGACAGGGTCATCTGGGATATTTCTGCTTGCCCGACTATTACCACAGCCCTATCTGGATTAAGGGGGTTTTCTTAAATAATGATGATAAATTGTCCACTCTGTTCTGTGGTCCTGAAGCATGGAAGGCCCTGAGCCAACTGTGTTTGATCAAGGTGCTGATCCTTGACCTCAAAATACATATCTGAAACAAACATTTATTTGAAATGAATCATTTTTACTCTTTTGTCTGTAAGTAAGGTTACATATTAAAGTTAGAGCTTAGGTTAGGTTAGAGCTGTGCATATTTTAATAGAGTGATTAAAATTAGTGTCAGGGCCACACAGAATAAAGTTGTACATACATATCTGAGACCAGATCATATTCTGTTCCAGGTTCTTACATGAATGACTTGGTTGAAATTACAGTTCCATCACTAAAAAGCCAGATGAGACAGGTAGTGCATCTTCCATCAGCAGTCTGTACTCTCTCTGTTCTTATTAATAGATCTTACATTTCCCTACTGTTGTGAAGTATTTTATAGATTATTAGTACAAAAGAACTAGAAAACTGTCCTTATAAATCAGTTAAGAATGGTTAAAAATTCTTCATGAATAGATATTAACCCTTTAACAAGCCATGGGCCTGCCAATAGGCCCAGAATTTTATTTTCCCCTTTTATAACCTAAAGAATTGCTCTATTATTTTTTAGTAGTTACTGAATAATGAGCCTTTGGATAAAATAAACCTGGATTGTTAAGGGGTTAATAAGGTCATGAACACATTAAAAAACATTACTAAAATGTTATTACATATAATAAAGAGGCTGTTACTTACCAAATAGTGACCCCACATTTATGACCACTGTTAAACCTCAGATCATGTGGGTTACTCACTTTATGTTCAGCATTCAACCTTTACAATTTTCATTTAAATCAGACAGAACAGGTCACAGTGGCTCTTGTTATTTATGAGTTCTAACATTAAGAAACTTTTGTTTAACTATTTTACACAATTCATAAAGCCTTTATAATACTGGGTAGTGGTACACTGGAAATGAAGTGAGCTGTGTAGTAGTGCTGTTTTTTTAAGTTAAAAACGTTCTGGATACAAATTAAACCTTGAAGACGATGATTCAAATATTCTACAGGTTAAAATACACTTAGCTGATTCTCTGAACCATGAATAGAAGATGGCATATATTAGTGGATTCACAGAGGAGTTAAGGTACAGTAGCCATCCATACACAGTCCACACCATAGACGAAGACGTGACACTTTCAACTGACAGAGAAGTTACATAAAACGGAATCCAGCAAGCAAGATAAACAAAAATGATGATTCCTAATGTTTTCGCTGCTTTGGTTTCTGAAGAATTTGAAGGTTTGGCTCTCTGTATTTTTGAGGCACCGTTTTTCACAGCTCTAACAGCTCTAGCTTGACGTCTGGCCACAGTAAAAATGACTGAATACAAGACGAGTATAACAGAGCAAGGGGCTATAAAACAAATAACCATGTCAATAATCACCCAGGAATCTTTGACGAATACGACACACTCTCCATAACATTCACCGGATATCTGAGACAGAAGAAGGTGATCATTAGTGTACAAATAGATAATGGCATAAAATGAACAGAAAGACCAGCCAATAATGATGAACACAGATATTTTACAAACTGTGACTCTCGTAGAGTACAGCAGAGGGTCACTGACAGCAATGTACCGGTCAACTGCAATGAAAACCAGGCTACAGAGAGATGCTGACATGGACAGATAATAAATAATTGGAGAAACAGAGCATGCAATTTTTCCAAGATACCAACAGGAGTCAATGAGCTCCATTATTTTTACAGGCATAACAATCAGTCCCACGAGAAGATCCGCCACAGCCAGAGAGAGGATGAGCAGGTTGGTGGGAGTGTGGAGCTGCTTGAAGTGAGAGATGGAGATGATCACCAGCAGGTTCAGAAACACAGTGAACACAGAAACACATGAGAGAACAATGAACAGAAATATATAAGCAGGACCTGTTCGGACCTCCTTTCTGCACGATGAGTTGACACTAGGAAAGCAGTACTGGATGGACATGTTAATCTGATCCTCAGTGATCATCTGGGCCAGATGATTTTACCACATGTATTGATATATTTGCCCTCTTGAAATTCTTTTTTATAGCTAAGTATGATCCCTCCCCCTGGCATGTGATTAGCTAATTCGTCCCCATCACTCAAGTAGCATTTTGCAGCATTACTTTCCCTTTAATTATGATAATAATGAAGCGTGAAGTGTTTGCACATATTCGTTGTCCAGCAGTGATCTGTTCTTTAGGAGCCATCATTACAGAAGGTCATAACAAATCGACTTCATATTTGTGTCAAGGGAACCAGCGGCCATATTACAGACAATTCTTCAGTCTGAGATCTGCTTTGTTGTTATGGCAACTTCAGTTAAGCGTGAAGTTAGGACAGAAGCTATTACAGAACAACAGCTCTTAAGTCTATAATTTTATCTGATTTCCAGATAAGGAAATGGCACTATAGAAACATCCTAAGTTGCCAAAATAATCTAAATATTTTCTTAAGTTTAAGACTAAGTCCAGAGTGTCTTTAGTTCTGTTTTAATCGTCTGTTTCTATTGTTTCATGCAGTGATACGCAGAATAATAGTAATATCAGATAAAACATCACAGCGACAGTAGATAATAATGAGGAGGCCGAGCTGAACACGCATCTGTTTATTAGGAGGAATAACGTAGTGCGCTCAGCTAAAGAGTCTAATAATCTATAATATACTGCACGACAGTAGGGAAATAGAACTGTAATTTCAACCATGTAATTTTCCATAAGACTATGGAATCTGTAGGCGGGACCCTTTCTAGAACCCCACCCACTCGCTCCAAGAAGGCCAGATACTCTGACCTGTTGTTTGGTGCATAAGCACAGACAACAGTCAAAGTTTTCCTCTCTGCGATTTTAATTCGCATTGAGGCGACCCTCTCATCCACCGAGACAAACTCCAACTGCATGGTCACCAGCCGGGGACTTGTGAGTATCCCCACACCCGCCCGGCGCCTCTCACCCTGTGCAACCCCTGAGTAGGAGAGAGACCAACCCCTATCCAGGAGTTTGGTTCCAAAGCCGACACTGTGGGTGGAGGTGAGCCAATCTATATCTAGTTGGTACCTCTCAACCTCCTGCACAAGTTCCCGATCCTTTCCCTCCAGTGAGGTTACTTTCCATGTACAAAAAGCTAGTTTCTGCTGCAGGGGCCGGGTTACGTGGGCTGGCCGGCCACCAGACGCCACATTCCCACATTCATGTCTACTAATAAACCACAGATTGTGTGGGTTACTCATCTTACTTTCAGCATTCAACCTTTTCATTTTAAACTACTCATAAGCCCTTTATGAGTATTATTGTAAAGTGGTACCCTGCAAATGAAGTTAGCTGTGTAGTAATGGTTTCATCGGCTAAAGATAAAATGATCTGAACACAAATTAAACCTAGAAGATTTAAATATTCCACATAATAAAACTCTCTTAGCTGATTCTCTGAGCCATGGATAGAACATGGCATAAATCAGTGGATTTGCAGAGGAGTTCTTGTATAGCAACCATTCAAACAGAGTCCACACTATTGACACAGTTGTGACACTTTCAACTGACAGAGAACTCACATAAAACTGTATCCAGCAAGCAAGATGAACAAAAATGAGAATTCCCAATGTTTTCACAGCTTTGGTTTCAGAAGAACTTGACGGTTTGACTCCATGTTTCTTTGAGACACCATTCATCACAGCTGTAACACCTGAAGCTCCTTAGTGGTGAACAATCAGTGTTGGTGCTTTTTTCAATTGTCCCGTCTTAATCTCTTATGAGTCATGTCATGTGTTTGCTTAAACAGGGAATCGTGTGACCCGTCTGAGATGCCTCATTATCTCACAAATTCACTGCAGCTCCAACTATTATTTTCACCTCTGCATTAACCACTCTGTTCTGTGGTCCTAAAGCATGGAAGGCCTTAAGCCTACAGTGTTTGGTCAAGGTGCTAATGCCTCTGGTGACCTGATCTTCAAACACATATGCAAGTAAAACAAACCTTTATCTCAAAAGTAGCTGGGGAGTGGCTTGGGATCCCCCAGAATGAGCTGTAGGATGTTGGACAGGGTCATCTGGGATATTTCTGCTTGCCCGACTATTACCACATTCCTATCTGGATTAAGGGGGTTTTCTTAAATAATGATGATAAATTGTCCACTCTGTTCTGTGGTCCTGAAGCATGGAAGGCCCTGAGCCAACTGTGTTTGATCAAGGTGCTGATCCTTGACCTCAAAATACATATGTGAAACAAACATTTATTTGAAATGAATCATTTTTACTCTTTTGTCTGTAAGTAAGGTTACATATTAAAGTTAGAGCTTAGGTTAGGTTAGAGCTGTGCATATTTTAATAGAGTGATTAAAATTAGTGTCAGGGCCACACACAATAAAGTTGTACACACATATCTGAGACCAGATCATGTTCTGTTCCAGGTTCTTACATGAATGACTTGGTTGAAATTACAGTTCCATCACTAAAAAGCCAGATGAGTCAGGTAGTGCATCTTCCATCAGCAGTCTGTACTCTCTCTGTTCTTATTAATAGATCTTACATTTCCCTACTGTTGTGAAGTATATTATAGATTATTAGTACAAAAGAACTAGAAAACTGTCCTTATAAATCAGTTAAGAATGGTTAAAAATTCTTCATGAATAGATATTAACCCTTTAAGAAGCCATGGGCCTGCCAATAGGCCCAGAATTTTATTTTCCCCTTTTATAACCTAAAGAATTGCTCTATTATTTTTTAGTAGTTACTGAATAATGAGCCTTTGGATAAAATAAACCTGGATTGTTAAGGGGTTAATAAGGTCATGAACACATTAAAAAACATTACTAAAATGTTATTACATATAATAAAGAGGCTGTTACTTACCAAATAGTGACCCCACATTTATGACCACTGTTAAACCTCAGATCATGTGGGTTACTCACTTTATGTTCAGCATTCAACCTTTACAATTTTCATTTAAATCAGACAGAACAGGTCACAGTGGCTCTTGTTATTTATGAGTTCTAACATTAAGAAACTTTTGTTTAACTATTTTACACAATTCATAAAGCCTTTATAACATTGTGCAGTGTTACACTGGAAATGAAGTGAGCTGTGTAGTAGTGCTGTTTTTTTCAGCTGAAGTTAAAGACGTTCTGGATACAAATTAAACCTTGAAGACGATGATCCAAATATTCTACCGGTTAAAATACACTTAGCTGATTCTCTGAACCATGAATAGAAGATGGCATATATTAGTGGATTCACAGAGGAGTTAAGGGACAGTAGCCATCCAAACACAGTCCACACCATGGATGAAGAAGTGACACTTTCAACTGACAGAGAAGTTACATAAAACGGAATCCAGCAAGCAAGATAAACAAAAATGATGACTCCTAATGTTTTCGCTGCTTTGGTTTCAGAAGAATTTGAAGGTTTGGCTCTGTGTTTCTTTGAGGCTCCAATTTTCACAGTTCTAACAGCTCTAGCTTGACGTCTGGCCACATTAAAAATGATTGAATACAAGACCAGTATAACAGAGCAAGGGGCTAGAAAACAAATAACCATGTCAATAATTACCCAGGAATCTTTGACGAATAAGACACACTTTCCATAACATTCACTGGATATCTGAGATAGAAGAAGGTGATCATTAGTGTACGAATAGATAATGACATAAAATGAACAGAAAGACCAGCAAATGATGATGAACACAGATATTTTACAAACTGTGACTCTCGTAGAGTACAGCAGAGGGTCACTGACAGCAATGTACCGGTCAACTGCAATGAAAACCAGGCTACAGAGAGATGCTGACATGGACAGATTATAAATTATTGGAGAAACAGAACATGCGATTTTTCCAAGATACCAACAGGAGTCAATGAGCTCCATTATTTTTACAGGCATAACAAACAGCCCCACAAGAAGATCCGCCACAGCCAGAGAGAGGATGAGCAGGTTGGTGGGGATGTGGAGCTGCTTGAAGTGAGAGATGGAGATGATCACCAGCAGGTTCAGAAACACAGTGAACACAGAAACACATGAGAGAACAATAAACAGAAATATATAAGCAGGACCTGTTCGGACCTCCTTTCTGCAAGATGAGTTGACACCAGGAAAGCAGTACTGGATGGACATGTTAATCTGATCCTCAGTGATCGTCTGGCCCAGATGATTTTACCACATGTATTGATATATTTGCCATCTTGAAATTCTTTTTTATAGCTAAGTATGATCCCTCCCACTGACATATGATTAGCTAATTTGTCCCCATCACTCAAGTAGCATTTTGCAGCATTACTTTCCCTTTAATTATGATAATAATGAAGCATGAAGTTTTTGCACATATTCGTTGTCCAGCAGTGATCTGTTCTTTAGGAGCCATCATTACAGAAGGTCATAACAAATCGACTTCATATTTGTGTCAAGGGAACCAGCGGCCATATTACAGACAATTCTTCAGTCTGAGATCTGCTTTGTTGTTATGGCAACTTCAGTTAGGACTAAAGCTAGGACAGAAGCCACTACAGGGCAACAGCTCTTAAGTCTATATTCTTATCTGATTTCCAACTATTATAGAAACATCTTAAGTTTCCAAAATATCCTAAATACCTTCACACGATACTTTATTAGGTACACCCTTTCAGTTGCTTGTTAACAGATATAGCTAATCAGCCTATCACAGGGCCGCAACTCAGTGCATTTAGACATGTAGAGGTGGTCAAGACGACTTGCTGAAGTGCAGACCGAGCATCAGAACGGGGAAGAAAGGGGATTTAAGGGACTTTGAACGTGGCGTGGTTGTTGGTGCCAGACGGGCTGGTCTGAGTATTTCAGAAACTGCTGATCTACTGGGATTTTCACACACAACCATCTCTAGGGTTTACAGAGAACGGTCCGAACAAGAGGAAATATCCACTGAGCGGTCAGTTGTGTGGAGGAAAATGCCTGGTTGATGTGAGAGGTCAGAGGAGAATGGGCAGACTGGTTCCAGATGATAGAAAGGCAGCAGGAACTCAAATAACCACTTGTTTCAACTAAAGAATGCAGAATACCATCTCTGAACGCACAACCCGTTGATCCTTGAAGAAGATGGGCTACAGCAGCAGACCACACCGGGTGCTGCTCCTGTCAGCTTTGAACAGGAAACTGAGACTACAATTCGCATGGGGTCACCGTAATTGGACAATAGAAGATTGGAACAATGTTGCCTGGTCTGACGAGTCTCGATTTCAGCTGCGACATTCAGATGGTAGGGTCAGAATTTGGCGTAAACAACATGAAAGAATAGATCCATCCTGCGTTGTATCAACTGTTCAGGCTGGTGGTGGTGGTGTGATGGTGTGGGGAATGTTTTCTTGGCACACTTTGGGCCCCTTAGTACCAATTGAGCATCATTTAAATACCGCAGCCTACCTGAGTATTTTTGTCCATCCCTTATGCATCTCTTTATGACCACAGTGTGCCCATCTTCTGATGGCTACTTTCAACAGGATAATGCACCATGTCACAAATCATATAATCTCAAACTGGTTTCTTGAACGTGACAATGAGTTCACTTCAATGGCCTCCAAAGTCACCAGATCTTAATCCAATAGAGCACCTTTGGGATGTGATGGAATGGGAGATTCACATCATAGATGTGCAGTCGACATATCTGCAGCATCTGTGTGATGCTATCATGTCAATATGAACCAAAATCTCTGAGGAACATTTCCAACACCTTGTTGAAAGTGTGCCACAAAGAATTAACGCAGTTCTGAAGGCAAAAGGGGGTCCAACCTTTTACTAGCAAGGTGTACCTAATGGTGGCCAGTCTCTGTGTGTGTGTGTGTGTGTGTGTATACAGCGTATCACAAAAGTGGGTGGCCACACAAAATATTGATACTTCAGGAGCTGTCTCTTAGGGGTTTTTTCACTTTTGTTGCCGGTGGTTTAGACATTAATGGCTGTATATTGAGTTATTTTGAGGGAAGAATAAATTTACACTCTTATATAAGCTGCACACAGAAAATTTTCATTGTGTCAAAGTGTCATTTTGTCAGTGTTGTCCCATGAAAAGATATACTGCAGAAATGTGAGGGGTGTACTCACTTTTGTGATACACTGTATTCATATACAGGGTGGGCCATTTCTATGGATACACACAAATAAAATGGGAATGGTTGGTGATATTAACTTCCTGTTTGTGGCACATAAGTCACATTAGTTTTCAATGGGAAGAGGGTTGTGTGACACATCAAACTTATTGAGAATTTCACAAGAAAAACAATGGTGTGCTTGGTTTTAACGAACTTTATTCTTTCATGAGTTATTTACAAGTTTCTGACCACTTATAAAATGTGTTCAGAGTGCTGCCTATTGTGTTGGATTGTCAATGCAGCCCTCTTCTCCCACTCTTCACACACTGATAGCAACACTGCAGAAGAAATGCTAGCACAGGCTTCCAGTATCCGTAGTTTCAGGTGCTGCACATCAGACAGGCTTGAATCAGATGCCCGAACCACCTCAGCTGGCTCCTTTCAATGCGGAGGAGTAGCAGCTCTACTCCGAGCTCTTCCCGGATGGCCGATCTCCTCACTCTATCAAACAGAGTGTAGCCCGCCACCCTGTGAAGAGGCTCATTTCTGCTGCTTGTATTCGCGATCTCATTCTTTCGGTCATTACCCACAGCTCATGACCATGGGTGAGGGTCGGGATGTAGACCGACCGGTAAACAGAGAGGTTTGCCTTATGGCTCAACGCTCTCTTCACCACTACAGTCCAGTACAGTGACCGCATTACTGCTGCTGCCTGTCCCAGCCTGTGGCCAATCTCATGATCCCTCTTCCCATCACTCTTGAACAAGATACTTAAACTCCTCCAACTAGGGCAAGTCCTTTCCCCTTACCCAGAGTGGCCATGTGATTCAGCCAAAAGAACAACATCTTGCAAACAGCAGAGACGCCACCCTCCAGCCTCCACACATATTGCCCTCCTGCCCTTTGATACGCCTTGACACCCTGTCCATGAATATCACGAACAGGAGTGGAAACGGAGCACAACCCTGCCAGAGAACAACGCTACTAATGAAAGGGTCCAACTTAATGCTGAGTATACAAACACAGCTCTCACTCTGGGAGTACAGAGATCGAATGGCGCAGAGTAGTAGCCCCAGTACGCCATACTCCCGTAGGACCTCCCACAAGATATCTCTGGGAACCCAGTCATAAGCCTTCTTCAAGTCCACAAAACACACTTAGACTGGGTTGGCAAACTCCCATGCCCACTCAACAATCCGAGAGAGGGTGAAAAGTTGGTCCATTGCTCCATGTCCGGGACGGAATCTGCATTGTTCCTCCTCAATCTTTGGTTCAACTATTGGTCGGAGTCTCCTTTCCAGCACCTTGGCATAGACTTTGCCAGTGAGGCTGAACAGTGTGATACCCCAAAAGTTGGCACACGCCCTTCAGTCCCCTTTTTTAAAAATGGGGACCACCACCCCAGTCTGCCAGTCCAATGATACTGTTCCTGAGGTCCATGCAATATTGCAGAGTGTAAGCCATGACAGCCCCACAATATCCAGATCCTTAAGCATCTCCAGATGAATCTCATCGAACCCCGGTGTCTTGCCACTGAGGAGCTTGCCAACTACCTCAGTGATCTTCACTAGGGAAATGAAACTTGACACGCCAGAGGCCTCCTGCCCTGACTCCTGTGAAGGAGGCATGTCCCCCAGATTAAAGAGTTCTTCAAAGTGTTCCTTCCACCGACTGACAATATCCTAATTTGAAGTCAGAGTTTCTCCACCCTTGCCAAATACAGCTTGGGCGCAGCCACTCCAACCACTCCTGAGTTGCCGGACAGTTGTCCAGAACCTCCTTGAAGCCGACCGAAAGTCTTTTTCCATGACTTCGCCAAACTCCTCCCACGCCCTAGATTTTGCTTCTGCCACCATTGTGGCTGTCACCTTTTTAGCCTGTCAGTACCTCTCTGCTGAGTCGGGAGTCCTTTGGGCCATCCAGTCCCTAAAGACCTCTTTCTTCAGCTTCATGGCCTCCCTCACCACCAGGGCGTTCTTGGGTTACTGGACTCATCAGACCACAATATACAGGACTCATCAGACCACAATATAAAGAGAAGTCAGCTGTATTTCTGGACATTGTTCACACATGGCTTCTGCTGTGCATAGAACCGTTTTGACTTACATTTGTGGAAGCAGCAATAAACCATATTTATTGACAATATTTTTTCAAAGTATTCCCAAACCCATATGGTGATATCATCACAAAAATATGCTGGTTTTTAATGCAGTGCCATCTGAGGGGTTGAAGGTCAGGGGCATTCAGTTGTAGTTGTTGGCCTTGCTATGCTTACACAGAGATTTCTCTGGATTCCCTGAATCTTTTGATGATGTTATGCTCTATAGAGGGGAAATTGCCAGAAATTCTTGTAACCACAAGGAATGTTATTGAAACAGGTTGATGTTTTTGCTGATATATTTTGGCAAAGTTGTCTCCACCCACTCTCTCTTAGATTGGATTTAGCCTTTCCTGCTCCTTCTATACTCAACCATGTCAAGTTTTCTGAAAATGTAACAACATTACTAGTCTTAAATTGTCCCAATCTTGACTTCTTTGAAACATGCTGCAGGCATCAATGTCAGAATGAGCATACACTTACTAAAGAAATCAATATCTTCTCTTTTTCTGCTTTTGTTAAAATACAGGTCAAAGTGGATGTACAAGTATAATAGAATGCTAAATAATAAAATGTTGGGAGGAGGCATCAGTATCACACATTCCCACTATGGCAAATATGTTTGTAACTATATTGCCTGTGAAATAGTTGCTTTTCAATTGCCTTTCTTTTTCCAGGTTCTCTAAGCTGTCAGTATAGCCTTGAAGTTATGGTAGGTAGAGCTGTGGTCAGTGGCATTTCAAATTAGCCAAAATAGGAGAGTGGTGACCCTGAGACAGGTGTAAAGGACTTCAAAAGAACAATTGAAGAAAGTAGCCTGTACAGATTCCACTATAACTTTGGTGGAGCACCAAAAGCTACACATTCTTCAGGACCTTGTGTATAGGCCCACATGATCTCACTGTTGCAGTTATATTTTAACCACCTCACTTGGTTCTTTTAGTCAATTACAGCAGCGTCCTTTATGGAAGATTGAACAAAATCTCTACATGGCAGAGTATGTAGACTACACTCAGTCATTTTAAAAACCAGATGATGGCCTCCCAATTACAACTGATACTGCGACCAATAATGAGACAATACGAAGTAGAATTTTCTTAGGAAAAGCCTTAGAAAAACTTTTGATTCAGTTTCATAAAAGTGTTCCTCAGGCAAAGTAGTTTGTAAGTCAGAGTAGGCCTCGGTCACCTCACACACAGTCCCAGCAGTATTCCTTGCATCACCATATGCCTGTTTATTTGACACCTTTAATTGTTAGGTTTCAACTGAAGTGCTTATTAAGCCACTATTGTTGTCAGACAGGGCATGCAGGTGCTAATAGGGTCTTAAGAGACCTGCTGTTAGAATCAGGTAAATAGGCCATGTCACGTTATAATCTAGTAAATTAAAGGCCTCTAATTGTCCCAGCTGAATAGGGGAGATATGCATTACATCATGAAAGCTCCACTGACTTCTTGATGCAAATGTCTCAGTTCTTTCAAACCTAACTCTTAAAGTAAGAATTCTATAAAATAAATATCCACAAACTGAAGCCTGAAAATGTATGGCATACAGAACTATGAACATTACCATATAAAGAGGCCTAGTTAACAAACACTATTTCTATATGAACTGAAGTACAGTTTGTCCACCACTGGCATTTACATATGGGAAACGTGTGAAAATGTTCACTTTAGTTTAGAACATGAAATTCTTCATAGAACTGATATATACTATATGGCCAAAAGTATGTGGACACTCCCCCACATTATTCAGTTCTTTAACTGTTGTGTAAAATCAACAGCTCCATACAGACATGGTTAGCTGTGAACTCCAGTGGCCTGCAGAGAGCCCTGACTTCAACCCCACTGAACACCTAAGGGATGAACTGGAATGGCGAGCGCGAGCCAGGCCTTTTTGTCCAGCATCAGTGCCTGGCCTCACAAATGCTCTGAATGCTCTGCATGGACATAAATTCCCACAACTTGGATACATCTGAGAAACTCAGATCTCATAACTTACTAGCTGCTCTCATGGCTTTCTGTTGTAATGGAATAATGTTCATGCATTGATTCATATGTTAAGGGCAGGTGTTGTCAAAAGATATAAAAAACTGAAAACAAAAAAATAAGTATAAGGTTTTGAGGTTTCATGATAATCCCTACAGGGAGCTCCTGAGTGGTACAACTGTTTGAGCATAGGTAGGCCCTACGGTCAGGAAATTGCCAGGGGTCAAGGGAAATACATAAGACCACTTTCTCTCCGTCTGGGTGGGCAAATGGATGGATGGATGGATTCATACGAAATTTGGAAATTTGACAATGAGAACTCCAGTGGCCTGCAGAGCACCCTGACCTCTACCCCACTAAGGGATTAACTGGAATATCAATTGCGAGCCAGGCCTTCTTGTCCAGCATCAGTACTTGACCTCACAAATGTTCTGAATACTCTGCATGGACATACATTCCCACAACTTGGATACATCTAAACACTCTAGACATCATAACCTACTAGGCAGTTAGCCAGTGTAGTGTCTTTTAGCTGAAGGATTTCAGAATTGACAGTTATTGTACTCCTGTAAGTGTGTTGAGCTGCCTAATGTTTTTGTGTTAGCAGTACTTTGAAAAAATGCAATGGTTCTTCATGTGTCTCAAGGGATGCATGTGACAACCTTCACCCTCTAAGCTTGGTAGCATCATATTACAGAGGCCTAACTGGAAGGTGTAAATGGATGTGATTACACCATCTGTACATAGGAAACTCAAATTACCAAGTACAAAGTTAGAGTTCAGGATGAAGATGAAATGTCGCCGAATAAAAAAGTTTTTCATACAGCACTGAACACATTGTGTGATAAGAGAGGAAAGAGCTCGGCATAACTTCCCTGTTAGAAGCATGGATTAAACAGTGATTTAAAATACTGGAGAAAAGATAATTGATTGTATGATAAAACTGGATAATTGGCCCTTAAAACAATTAGTTTTCATGCCTTTGTGGTCGCAGTTTCTTTGATCATGTATCCTTAAAGAAAGAAAGAAAGAAAGAAAGAAAGAAAGAAAGAAAGAAAGACAGAGAGAAAGACAGACAGACAGAAAGAAAGACAGACAGAAAGACAGATAGACAGACAGACAGAAAGAAATAAAGAAAGAAATAAAGAAAGAAAGAAAGAAAGAAAGATCTCAGAGAGAAATTGTGGTGTTTCAGTAGCTAGACATATAACCTTACATAAACTCTGCAGAAAAATACAAATAAATGTAGACATAAGTTAAGGTAGAAGAGAAATAAAATACAGTATAAAAGTCTATCTATTTACATATTTACATATGTAAATATCCTTATTGGCTTATTTGAAACAAAACATGAATCCAGAACAAAACTGTCATTAGAAATGAAATAAGCCAGCCATTCCTGAGACATTGCTTTTGAAGACAGAAAAAGCCACTGTCCTCAACGTCCCTGAGCTGTTTGCAGCCTGTGTTTCACACTTCAGACTCTGGCCTTGTCTCCAGGTTAGTTATTGAAAGGAAAAATAAGTGTATCAGATGCTTCTGTAGGGTAATAGCAAAATGACACACAGAGCAGTAAACAATGAGGGAAACAAGATTTATAACAATCTTGACTTTCTCCTACATTCTGCAGTTCAACTACATAAAGCAAAGTCACCAGACAATTTTAGATAAAATATTTTAATTAATAAAAAACATCATACCTTGAGCTGTAAGTTCTTGTCATTGGTTGACAGCTTGAAACCATTTGAGTCCCGTCTTTTCAAGCTCATTTCAGAAGTTTTCAATAGAGATTGGGACTAAAGACTCGGGTGGTCATTTGATCCTACAGACACTGAACCATTTTTTGTGTAGACTTGGTGGGTTGGATTGCTGTCCTGCAAGAAGATCCAACCATGACCTATCCATTACCTCCGACCAGAGGTAAGCAAGATTTTGATCCTGATTCTTTCAGCATTTGATGTCCATGATGCTATGTATTCTAGCAAGGCTCCTGGGGCCTTTGGACTTATAATAACCCCACAACTACCATATTGAAAGTAGAGATTAGGTTCTTCTGTGCATGACTCTTTTCAACCAAGCTCACTGCTTGTGTTTGTTGAGAAGCAAAACTCCTATTTCTAGTTCATTTGACCATAAACTCTGGTTCAAGTCAGAGTTCCAGTGATCTTTGGTGAACTACAAGAATGTTTGTAGTTTTACAACAGCAGAGATTTTGAAGCCTTGCAAATACTTGCCTTTCAAATACCATGGAGGAGGCCTAATAGTAGTTTGGGGCTTGCCAATTAGGCAACTGTCCAGTGCCGATCCTTGAACGTTCCGCTTTTCAAAGCATTTTCCTCACTGTGTGCTGGGATAAAATGCATGTATCCTCTTTCATGCAGGTTTGTAACACTTTAATTATAGTAGTGAAGATGTGTATTATCAGATAGGAAGCTTTATAAAAGGCCGTTTCTGATTTATGAAGGTCAGCAATCACTAGAGCATTGTCTGGCCCTTTCTGAGTTAACTGATGAATGCAGCGTTGGACCTGCAGGCCACTTCAAATTTAGATCTCAGTGGAACATGAAGGTATGGAGAACCACTGAAGAGTTCCTAAAGTCTCAGGAATGGAAAAAAATAGTAAAATAAATAAATAAATAAAAGGTTTTTTCGTATTTTTACAGAGTCTGTCAAAGAAGACTTTACTTGGCTCAGATCACGGTTGTTTCTATTGTCCTACAACAAATGGAAGAATGACAGAAAAAAGGCTGATTTCAATGCCAATGACAACTCTGTGCAGTTAAGACAGGTAAATGGTTAAGGTAAATCAAATTATGATTATAATAATGTTTGGACAGGTTTTCTACTTGTGAGCAGCTGAAAGTATTTAGGACCTTTTTGGGGTGATGCTTAAATGATATAGCCACTACCATCATTGATGTCTGATCCCATCAAATCATTACAGCTCTCCTGTGGTAAAATGAGCCTGCCCCACAACCCCACATATATCTAAATGTGTCCAGCTGTATTTTCAGCAGAAGATCACATTGATAAACAACTTCTTAGCATGTTATGCCTTGATCATTCCTGTGGGTGTCAATATTTCTGCAGGACACTGAACGAATAAATACTTCTCCATCAGTATAGACACACGTAATGTGTCTTGTTCCTGATGAGCTCCAGTACAGTGATACTAGTGATACTAGTGATACTAGTATAGTGATAACCCAGAAGCAACATCCCTGAAAAAAAATGTAAAACTTGGCCTAGTTGCAATGATAATGATATCGAGTAGTAACGATAGCTAGGCTCCTAAAAGTAGTCATGATTGATAAGCTTTGAAAATTAGTCATGAAAGGCTTCATATACCACTAACAGTAGTTATGATAGATATGCTTGTAACAGTAGTCGTGACAATATTGATGATAGTTTTCTTTTTTTTTCTTAACTAAATTGCTTCCTATTTTTTCCTGACAACAGCTAATATGTGCGCACGTCCTACAATTGTTTGTGTTGGTTTACTGTTTGGACTACACTGTTTATCTTAGACTAATCATCAGTCATTATGACTTTATAGGTTCTTTTTTATAGATATCATGTTTAGGTATGGTTGGATAAACCAGGCAAATGTATAGAAAAGTCTGCACGGTTGGCGGCTTCATGGATTCATCCATACAGGTGAATCAAAGGCCTTTCCAAATGCAATATGACAGCAATGATGTCAAACATTTCATCAGCCATCAAAACATGGCACTGCCTTTTGGGAGCTGAGGAGGCGCTGTTTCATCAATCTGTTTGGTTCACACCTTTAATGACCTCCTTACTTTTGAGAATAGCTTCTGTGACTGACCTGCAGAACAAAAGGTGCTAACAGCACCCTCAGGTTTACATTTCATCATAAACGGTCTAGTGAGAGCTATCAGGGGCTCTTACCCCCCAGACGACTTTGCCTTTCTGAATTTGCTGAGAGTGAATGACTCAGACAAAGTGGAAAAGTTTGTCCGGCCTTGTTTGGGCCTGTCCACTACTGTTATATCTCATACTACTCTGGCCCAGAGTTGGAGTCCACGGACGCTTGTCCATCCCTAACAGGCATTATGTCATGTGTCAGGCAAGAGGGAAAAGCATGTTACTCTGGTGAAAAGCAGTAGTGATGAGGATATATTACATGAGGAATGTGCCATTAAACAGCTATTTACAATTCAAATGCAGCATCATAACAGTTGAAGCTCTTTATTGACTTCATTAGCAGTGACTTTTATGTAAATCTGTTAATAAACCTCAGCAATAGAAACTTGCAAATCATTGCATACACAGTAAGGTAATAACTGTATATGTAATAACTGTATTTATTAAAACAACATACCAATATACTAATGAGCCTTTTTCCTATACATACTTAAAAAGATGGTAAGGGTTCTTTTGTAAAGGAAATGGTTCTATATAGAACCATAAACTCTTTGCATAATTAAAAGGTACTTCGCATCCTGAAAGGGCTCTTCAGATTGATGGAGAATGTGTTGTAGATAATTCCACATAGAAAGGGTTCTATTGTTACAAGTAATAGAAGAACCCTTTTTGCTGCTACATAGAGCCCCTTTAAAAAGGTTCTATATAGAACCATTTACAGTACATTCTCCATCAATCTGAAAACCCCTTTCACAATGCAAAGAACCTCTTGATCATGCAGAGTGCTTTGAAGGTTCTTGGTTCTATATATAACCATTTTCTTTACTAAAGAACCCCAGAAGAACCATCTTTTTAAAGAGTGCAGAGAATTCATGGATAAAACATAGGTGCAAGAATTAGGATGGAAATTACAACAGATCTTTCCAGAACTAACATATGAAACCACTGAAACACTTTTTGACACTGAAAAACCTTTTAATAAGTTTGAGTTTCATGATAGGCTTCTAAGATAAAATAGGGCTAAAAGGCTTTTTAAAATTGTAAATGTTTAATGTGGGCTTCTAACAGTATTCATGGTAGTCTTTTAATTCTAGTCATGACAGGCTTCTAGTAGTACTGATAACAGGCTTCATGACAGGCTTCTAACAGTAAGCTTGCATAAAAAGGCTTCTAAAAGTATTCATCATAGGATTCTAACAGCAATGATAATCAATTGGCTTCTAACAGTAGTCATACCTGAAAGGCTTTTAAGAGTAGCCATGCCTAAAAGTTTCAACAGTAGTCATACCTGAAAGGCTTCTAACAGTAGTCATACCTGAAAGGCTTTTAAGAGTAGCCATGCCTAAAAGTTTCAACAGTAGTCATACCTGAAAGGCTTCTAACAGTAGTCATACCTGAAAGGCTTTTAAGAGTAGCCATGCCTAAAAGTTTCAACAGTAGTCATACCTGAAAGGCTTCTAAAAGTATTCATTATAGGAATGTAATGATTATCAATAGACTTCTAACTGTAGTCATACCTGAAAGGCTTCATGACAGTACTCATGCATAAGACTTCTAACAGCAATGATAATCAATAGGCTTGTAACAGTAATCATGCCTAAAAGGCTTCTCACAATCTTCATACCTGAACGGCTTCATGACAGTAGTCATACCTGAAAGGCTTCTCACAGTAGTTATACCTGAAAGTCCTCTAAAAGTAATCTTACCTGAAAATCCTCTAACAGTAGTCATACCTGAAAGGCTTCTAAAAGTATTCACCAAAGGATTGTAATGATAATCAATAGGCTTCTAACTGTAGTCATACCTGAAAGGCTTCATGACAGTACTCATGCATAAGACTTCTAAAAGTATTCATTACAGGATTCTAACAGCAATGATAATCAATAGGCTTCTAACAGTAGTCATACCTAAAAGGCTTTGAAGAGTAATCATACCTGAAAGGCCTCTAACAGTAATCATACCTGAAAGGCTTCTAACAGTAATCGTACCTCAAAGGCTTCTAACAGTCATCATACCTGAAAGGCTTCATGACAGTAATCGTACCTGAAAGGCTTCTAACAGTTTTCATACCTAAAGGGCTTCCAAGAGTAGTCTTACCTAAAAGGCTTCTAATAGTAATCATACCTAAAAGGCTTCTAACAGTAGTCATACCTAAATGGCTTCTAACAGTAGTCATACCTAAATGGCTTCTAACAGTAGTCATACCTAAAAGGCTTCTAACAGTAGTCATACCGGAAAGGCCTCTAATAGTAATCGTACCTGAAAGGCTTCATGACAGTAATCATACCTGAAAGGCTTCTAACACTAGTCTTACCTGAAAGTCTTAATGACAAGTTGCTAAGAATAGTTGTGACAGTAGTTATGATAGGCTTCATGATGAGCCTCTAACAGTATTGATGATAGGTCTCTGACAATAGTCATGATAGGTTACATGATAGGCTTTTAAGAGCAGTCATGAAAAGCTTCACGTACTACTAATATTAACTGATAAACCTCTAACAGATTGCTTAGTAAGTTATGACTGATGTGCTTGTAACAGTAGTGATTATAAGCTTCATGACAGGTTTATTACAGTATTGATGATGGTTTCTGACAGTAGAGTCATGACAGGTTACATGATTGGCCTCTAACAGCAGTCATGAAACACAGGCTTATAACAGTACATATGTTAGGATTAATGTTAGGCTTGGGCTTCTGTTTTCATGTTTCTTTTTTATTATTAAACTGATTTCTCTCATGCTTATGAAAACAGACTGACATCTGATAAGCTTGATAGTAGGTACGATAGGTTTCTAACAGTAGTCATGATTGATACACTTCCAAAATAGTAATGACAGGCTTCATGATTGGCTTCTAACTGTAGAGATCAGCTTCTAAAATTAGTTATATTCAGTTAAATAAGCTTCATGATAGGCATCTTAAGGCAGTAATGATATGGTTCTTACAATAATCATGGTAAGCTTGTAAAAGTAGTCATGACTGACAGTCTGCTAACAGCACCACTAACCACTGTACCACTAACAGCAGTTATGACTGATGTGCTTGTAGTAGTATTGATGATAGACTTCTTGTTAGGCTGCAGCTTCTATTGTGGTATTTCTTCTATCTTCTATTTCTTCTACAATGTCTTCTATCTGCTTACCAAAACTGAATGACAACATCTGACACATGTGCATATCTTATATGTTCGTGATTATTCATTGTTTGGACTGTGCTGTTTATCAGAGACTAATCAGTAGACACTGTTAGTTTTTTGGAGGCATGTCCATAGTTGTCATGTTTAAATATGGCCTGTTAAACGAGAGAAATGTATAGAGAGTCTAATAAATTGACAGCTTCATGGATCATTCCATCTTGTTGAATCAAAGGCCTTTCCAAATGCAATATGACAGCAATGATGTCAAACATTTCATCAGCCATCAAAACATGGCACTGCCTTTTGGGAGCTGAGGTAGGCGCTGTTTCATCAATCTGTTTGGTTCACACCTTTAATGACCTCCTTACTTTTGAGAATAGCTTCTGTGACTGACCTGCAGCACAAAAGGTGCTAACAGCACCCTCAGGTTTACATTTCATCATAAACGGTCTAGTGAGAGCTATCAGGGGCTCTTACCCCCCAGACGACTTTGCCTTTCTGAATTTGCTGAGAGTGAATGACTCAGACAAAGTGGAAAAGTTTGTCCGGCCTTGTTTGGGCCTGTCCACTACTGTTATATCTCATACTACTCTGGCCCAGAGTTGGAGTCCACTGCACTATTCATGCTTGTCCATCCCTAACAGGCGTTATGTCATGTGTCAGGCAAGAGGGAAAAGCATGTTACTCTGGTGAAAAGCAGTAGTGATGAGGATATATTACATGAGGAATGTGCCATTAAACAGCTATTTAATTATTATTATAAAATTATTATAAAACCTTTGAAAAGACATACATCTGCTGTATTAGATCTGCTATTAGGTATACTGAGATGCTGAGTTTGTTAACCAAGAATGACAAAACAATTAATGATTTTCTGTGTTTTAACACTTACAATTCTTACACTGACACTTTTTGACACTTTAAAACATTTTAATATTGTTCAAATAGATTTCACGATAGGTTTCTAACAGAAAAGAGAGCTAAAAGGCTTTTAAAAATGGTCATGATATGTTTAAAATGGGCTTCTAACAGTTTTCATGATTGTCTTTTAACTGTAGTCATGACAGGCTTCTAGTAGTACTGAGGACAGGCTTAATGACAGGCTTCTAACAGTACGCTTACCTAAAAGGCTTCTAAAAGTATTTATCATAGGATTCTAACAGCAATGATAATCAATAGGCTTCTAACAGTAGTCATACCTAAAAGGCATCTAACAGTAGTCATACCTGAAAGGCTTCATGACACTAGTCATTCCTGAAAGGCCTCTATCCGTAGTCATACCTGAAAAACTTCATGACAGTAGTCATACCTGAAATGACTCTAACAGTCGTCATACCTTAAAGGCTTCATGACAGTAGTCATACCTGAAAGGCCTTTAACAGTAATCATACAGGAAAGGCTTCTACCAGTAGTTGTACCTGAAAGGCTTCTAACAGTAGTCATACCTGAAAGGCTTCATGACACTAGTCATTCCTGAAAGGCCTCTATCCATAGTCATACCTGAAAGGCTTCTAACAGTAATCATACCAGAAAGGCCTTTAACAGTAATCATACAGGAAAGGCTTCTACCAGTAGTTGTACCTGAAAGTTGTCATGACAGTAGTCATACCTGAAAGGCTTCTAACAGTAGTCTTACCTAAAAGGCTTCATGACAGTACTCATGCATAAGACTTCTAACAGCAATGATAATCAATAGGCTTGTAACAGTAATCATACCTAAAAGGCTTCTCACAATCTTCATACCTGAACGGCTTCATGACAGTAGTCATACCGGAAAGGCTTCATGACAGTAATCATACCTGAAAGGCTTCTAACAGTTTTCATACCTAAAAGGCTTCTAACACTAGTCTTACCTGAAAGGCTTAATGACAAGTTGCTAAGAATAGTAGTGACAGTAGTTATGATAGGCTTCATGATGAGCCTCTAACAGTATTGATGATAGGTCTCTGACAATAGTCATGATAGGTTACATGATAGGCTTTTAAGAGCAGTCATGAAAAGCTTCACGTACTACTAATATTAACTGATAAACCTCTAACAGATTGCTTAGTAAGTTATGACTGATGTGCTTGTAACAGTAGTGATTATAAGCTTCATGACAGGTTTATTACAGTATTGATGATGGTTTCTGACAG
Organism: Pygocentrus nattereri; assembly: GCF_015220715.1. Lineage (NCBI taxonomy): Eukaryota > Metazoa > Chordata > Actinopteri > Characiformes > Serrasalmidae > Pygocentrus > Pygocentrus nattereri. The sequence goes on from NC_051228.1 coordinate 4,930,012, forward strand.
TAGAGTCATGACAGGTTACATGATTGGCCTCTAACAGTAGTCATGAAACACAGGCTTATAACAGTACATATGTTAGGATTAATGTTAGGCTTGGGCTTCTGTTTTCATGTTTCTTTTTTATTATTAAACTGATTTCTCTCATGCTTATGAAAACAGACTGACATCTGATAAGCTTGATAGTAGGTACGGTAGGTTTCTAACAGTAGTCATGATTGATACACTTCCAAAATAGTAATGACAGGCTTCATGATTGGCTTCTAACTGTAGAGATCAGCTTCTAAAATTAGTTATATTCAGTTAAATAAGCTTCATGATAGGCATCTTAAGGCAGTAATGATATGGTTCTTACAATAATCATGGTAAGCGTGTAAAAGTAGTCATGACTGACAGTCTGCTAACAGCACCACTAACCACTGTACCACTAACAGCAGTTATGACTGATATGCTTGTAGTAGTATTGATGATAGACTTCTTGTTAGGCTGCAGCTTCTATTTTGGTATTTCTTCTATCTTCTATTTCTTCTACAATGTCTTCTATCTGCTTACCAAAACTGAATGACAACATCTGACACATGTGCATATCTAATCTGTTCGTGATTATTCATTGTTTGGACTGTGCTGTTTATCAGAGACTAATCAGAAGACATTGTTAGTTTTTTGGAGGCATGTCCATAGTTGTCATGTTTAAATATGGCCTGTTAAACGACAGAAATGTATAGAGAGTCTACTGAATTGACTGCTTTGTGAATCCATACAAATAGTTGAATCAAAGGCCTTTCTATAACCTAATATGACAACAATGATGTCTGTCTAAGACCAATAGTCAGGTATTAGGACTTTATAGGTTCTTTTTCATAGATATCATGTTTAGGTATGGTTGGATAAACCAGGCAAATGTATAGTAAAGTCTGCACGGTTGACTGCTTCATGGATTCATCCATACAGGTGAATCAAAGGCCTTTCCAAATGCAATATGACAGCAATGATGTCAAACATTTCATCAGCCATCAAAACATGGCACTGCCTTTTGGGAGCTGAGGAGGCGCTGTTTCATCAATCTGTTTGGTTCACACCTTTAATGACCTCCTTACTTTTGAGAATAGCTTCTGTGACTGACCTGCAGAACAAAAGGTGCTAACAGCACCCTCAGGTTTACATTTCATCATAAACGGGCTAGTGAGAGCTATCAGGGGCTCTTACCCCCAAGACGACTTTGCCTTTCTGAATTTGCTGAGAGTGAATGACTCAGACAAAGTGGAAAAGTTTGTCCAGCCTTGTTTGGGCCTGACCACTACTGTTATATCTCATACTACTCTGGCCCAGAGTTGGAGTCCACTGCACTATTCACGCTTGTCCATCCCTAACAGGCGTTATGTCATGTGTCAGGCAAGAGGGAAAAGCATGTTACTCTGGTGAAAAGCAGTAGTGATGAGGATATATTACATGAGGAATGTGCCATTAAACAGCTATTTAATTATTATTATAAAATTATTATAAAACCTTTGAAAAGACATACATCTGCTGTATTAGATCTGCTATTAGGTATACTGAGATGCTGAGTTTGTTAACCAAGAATGACAAAACAATTAATGATTTTCTGTGTTTTAACACTTACAATTCTTACACTGACACTTTTTGACACTTTAAAACATTTTAATATTGTTCAAATAGATTTCACGATAGGTTTCTAACAGAAAAGAGAGCTAAAAGGCTTTTAAAAATGGTCATGATATGTTTAAAATGGGCTTCTAACAGTTTTCATGATTGTCTTTTAACTGTAGTCATGACAGGCTTCTAGTAGTACTGAGGACAGGCTTAATGACAGGCTTCTAACAGTACGCTTACCTAAAAGGCTTCTAAAAGTATTTATCATAGGATTCTAACAGCAATGATAATCAATAGGCTTCTAACAGTAGTCATACCTAAAAGGCATCTAACAGTAGTCATACCTGAAAGGCTTCATGACACTAGTCATTCCTGAAAGGCCTCTATCCGTAGTCATACCTGAAAAACTTCATGACAGTAGTCATACCTGAAATGACTCTAACAGTCGTCATACCTTAAAGGCTTCATGACAGTAGTCATACCTGAAAGGCCTTTAACAGTAATCATACAGGAAAGGCTTCTACCAGTAGTTGTACCTGAAAGGCTTCTAACAGTAGTCATACCTGAAAGGCTTCATGACACTAGTCATTCCTGAAAGGCCTCTATCCATAGTCATACCTGAAAGGCTTCTAACAGTAATCATACCAGAAAGGCCTTTAACAGTAATCATACAGGAAAGGCTTCTACCAGTAGTTGTACCTGAAAGTTGTCATGACAGTAGTCATACCTGAAAGGCTTCTAACAGTAGTCTTACCTAAAAGGCTTCATGACAGTACTCATGCATAAGACTTCTAACAGCAATGATAATCAATAGGCTTGTAACAGTAATCATACCTAAAAGGCTTCTCACAATCTTCATACCTGAACGGCTTCATGACAGTAGTCATACCGGAAAGGCTTCATGACAGTAATTATACCTGAAAGGCTTCTAACAGTTTTCATACCTAAAAGGCTTCTAACACTAGTCTTACCTGAAAGGCTTAATGACAAGTTGCTAAGAATAGTAGTGACAGTAGTTATGATAGGCTTCATGATGAGCCTCTAACAGTATTGATGATAGGTCTCTGACAATAGTCATGATAGGTTACATGATAGGCTTTTAAGAGCAGTCATGAAAAGCTTCACGTACTACTAATATTAACTGATAAACCTCTAACAGATTGCTTAGTAAGTTATGACTGATGTGCTTGTAACAGTAGTGATTATAAGCTTCATGACAGGTTTATTACAGTATTGATGATGGTTTCTGACAGTAGAGTCATGACAGGTTACATGATTGGCCTCTAACAGTAGTCATGAAACACAGGCTTATAACAGTACATATGTTAGGATTAATGTTAGGCTTGGGCTTCTGTTTTCATGTTTCTTTTTTATTATTAAACTGATTTCTCTCATGCTTATGAAAACAGACTGACATCTGATAAGCTTGATAGTAGGTACGGTAGGTTTCTAACAGTAGTCATGATTGATACACTTCCAAAATAGTAATGACAGGCTTCATGATTGGCTTCTAACTGTAGAGATCAGCTTCTAAAATTAGTTATATTCAGTTAAATAAGCTTCATGATAGGCATCTTAAGGCAGTAATGATATGGTTCTTACAATAATCATGGTAAGCGTGTAAAAGTAGTCATGACTGACAGTCTGCTAACAGCACCACTAACCACTGTACCACTAACAGCAGTTATGACTGATATGCTTGTAGTAGTATTGATGATAGACTTCTTGTTAGGCTGCAGCTTCTATTTTGGTATTTCTTCTATCTTCTATTTCTTCTACAATGTCTTCTATCTGCTTACCAAAACTGAATGACAACATCTGACACATGTGCATATCTAATCTGTTCGTGATTATTCATTGTTTGGACTGTGCTGTTTATCAGAGACTAATCAGAAGACATTGTTAGTTTTTTGGAGGCATGTCCATAGTTGTCATGTTTAAATATGGCCTGTTAAACGACAGAAATGTATAGAGAGTCTACTGAATTGACTGCTTTGTGAATCCATACAAATAGTTGAATCAAAGGCCTTTCTATAACCTAATATGACAACAATGATGTCTGTCTAAGACCAATAGTCAGGTATTAGGACTTTATAGGTTCTTTTTCATAGATATCATGTTTAGGTATGGTTGGATAAACCAGGCAAATGTATAGTAAAGTCTGCACGGTTGACTGCTTCATGGATTCATCCATACAGGTGAATCAAAGGCCTTTCCAAATGCAATATGACAGCAATGATGTCAAACATTTCATCAGCCATCAAAACATGGCACTGCCTTTTGGGAGCTGAGGAGGCGCTGTTTCATCAATCTGTTTGGTTCACACCTTTAATGACCTCCTTACTTTTGAGAATAGCTTCTGTGACTGACCTGCAGAACAAAAGGTGCTAACAGCACCCTCAGGTTTACATTTCATCATAAACGGGCTAGTGAGAGCTATCAGGGGCTCTTACCCCCAAGACGACTTTGCCTTTCTGAATTTGCTGAGAGTGAATGACTCAGACAAAGTGGAAAAGTTTGTCCAGCCTTGTTTGGGCCTGACCACTACTGTTATATCTCATACTACTCTGGCCCAGAGTTGGAGTCCACTGCACTATTCACGCTTGTCCATCCCTAACAGGCGTTATGTCATGTGTCAGGCAAGAGGGAAAAGCATGTTACTCTGGTGAAAAGCAGTAGTGATGAGGATATATTACATGAGGAATGTGCCATTAAACAGCTATTTAATTATTATTATAAAATTATTATAAAACCTTTGAAAAGACATACATCTGCTGTATTAGATCTGCTATTAGGTATACTGAGATGCTGAGTTTGTTAACCAAGAATGACAAAACAATTAATGATTTTCTGTGTTTTAACACTTACAATTCTTACACTGACACTTTTTGACACTTTAAAACATTTTAATATTGTTCAAATAGATTTCACGATAGGTTTCTAACAGAAAAGAGAGCTAAAAGGCTTTTAAAAATGGTCATGATATGTTTAAAATGGGCTTCTAACAGTTTTCATGATTGTCTTTTAACTGTAGTCATGACAGGCTTCTAGTAGTACTGAGGACAGGCTTAATGACAGGCTTCTAACAGTACGCTTACCTAAAAGGCTTCTAAAAGTATTTATCATAGGATTCTAACAGCAATGATAATCAATAGGCTTCTAACAGTAGTCATACCTAAAAGGCATCTAACAGTAGTCATACCTGAAAGGCTTCATGACACTAGTCATTCCTGAAAGGCCTCTATCCGTAGTCATACCTGAAAAACTTCATGACAGTAGTCATACCTGAAATGACTCTAACAGTCGTCATACCTTAAAGGCTTCATGACAGTAGTCATACCTGAAAGGCCTTTAACAGTAATCATACAGGAAAGGCTTCTACCAGTAGTTGTACCTGAAAGGCTTCTAACAGTAGTCATACATGAAAGGCTTCATGACACTAGTCATTCCTGAAAGGCCTCTATCCATAGTCATACCTGAAAGGCTTCTAACAGTAATCATACCAGAAAGGCCTTTAACAGTAATCATACAGGAAAGGCTTCTACCAGTAGTTGTACCTGAAAGTTGTCATGACAGTAGTCATACCTGAAAGGCTTCTAACAGTAGTCTTACCTAAAAGGCTTCATGACAGTACTCATGCATAAGACTTCTAACAGCAATGATAATCAATAGGCTTGTAACAGTAATCATACCTAAAAGGCTTCTCACAATCTTCATACCTGAACGGCTTCATGACAGTAGTCATACCGGAAAGGCTTCATGACAGTAATCATACCTGAAAGGCTTCTAACAGTTTTCATACCTAAAAGGCTTCTAACACTAGTCTTACCTGAAAGGCTTAATGACAAGTTGCTAAGAATAGTTGTGACAGTAGTTATGATAGGCTTCATGATGAGCCTCTAACAGTATTGATGATAGGTCTCTGACAATAGTCATGATAGGTTACATGATAGGCTTTTAAGAGCAGTCATGAAAAGCTTCACGTACTACTAATATTAACTGATAAACCTCTAACAGATTGCTTAGTAAGTTATGACTGATGTGCTTGTAACAGTAGTGATTATAAGCTTCATGACAGGTTTATTACAGTATTGATGATGGTTTCTGACAGTAGAGTCATGACAGGTTACATGATTGGCCTCTAACAGTAGTCATGAAACACAGGCTTATAACAGTACATATGTTAGGATTAATGTTAGGCTTGGGCTTCTGTTTTCATGTTTCTTTTTTATTATTAAACTGATTTCTCTCATGCTTATGAAAACAGACTGACATCTGATAAGCTTGATAGTAGGTACGGTAGGTTTCTAACAGTAGTCATGATTGATACACTTCCAAAATAGTAATGACAGGCTTCATGATTGGCTTCTAACTGTAGAGATCAGCTTCTAAAATTAGATATATTCAGTTAAATAAGCTTCATGATAGGCATCTTAAGGCAGTAATGATATGGTTCTTACAATAATCATGGTAAGCTTGTAAAAGTAGTCATGACTGACAGTCTGCTAACAGCACCACTAACCACTGTACCACTAACAGCAGTTATGACTGATATGCTTGTAGTAGTATTGATGATAGACTTCTTGTTAGGCTGCAGCTTCTATTTTGGTATTTCTTCTATCTTCTATTTCTTCTACAATGTCTTCTATCTGCTTACCAAAACTGAATGACAACATCTGACACATGTGCATATCTAATCTGTTCGTGATTATTCATTGTTTGGACTGTGCTGTTTATCGGAGACTAATCAGAAGACATTGTTAGTTTTTTGGAGGCATGTCCATAGTTGTCATGTTTAAATATGGCCTGTTAAACGACAGAAATGTATAGAGAGTCTACTGAATTGACTGCTTTGTGAATCCATACAAATAGTTGAATCAAAGGCCTTTCTATAACCTAATATGACAACAATGATGTCTGTCTAAGACCAATAGTCAGGTATTAGGACTTTATAGGTTCTTTTTCATAGATATCATGTTTAGGTATGGTTGGATAAACCAGGCAAATGTATAGTAAAGTCTGCACGGTTGACGGCTTCATGGATTCATCCATACAGGTGAATCAAAGGCCTTTCCAAATGCAATATGACAGCAATGATGTCAAACATTTCATCAGCCATCAAAACATGGCACTGCCTTTTGGGAGCTGAGGAGGCGCTGTTTCATCAATCTGTTTGGTTCACACCTTTAATGACCTCCTTACTTTTGAGAATAGCTTCTGTGACTGACCTGCAGAACAAAAGGTGCTAACAGCACCCTCAGGTTTACATTTCATCATAAACGGTCTAGTGAGAGCTATCAGGGGCTCTTACCCCCCAGACGACTTTGCCTTTCTGAATTTGCTGAGAGTGAATGACTCAGACAAAGTGGAAAAGTTTGTCCAGCCTTGTTTGGGCCTGACCACTACTGTTATATCTCATACTACTCTGGCCCAGAGTTGGAGTCCACTGCACTATTCACGCTTGTCCATCCCTAACAGGCGTTATGTCATGTGTCAGGCAAGAGGGAAAAGCATGTTACTCTGGTGAAAAGCAGCAGTGATGAGGATATATTACATGAGGAATGTGCCATTAAACAGCTATTTAATTATTATTATAAAATTATTATAAAACCTTTGAAAAGACATACATCTGCTGTATTAGATCTGCTATTAGGTATACTGAGATGCTGAGTTTGTTAACCAAAAATGACAAAACAATTAATGATTTTCTGTGTTTTAACACTTACAATTCTTACACTGACACTTTTTGACACTTTAAAACATTTTAATATTGTTCAAATAGATTTCACGATAGGCTTCTAACAGAAAAGAGAGCTAAAAGGCTTTTAAAAATGGTCATGATATGTTTAAAATGGGCTTCTAACAGTTTTCATGATTGTCTTTTGACTGTAGTCATGACAGGCTTCTAGTAGTACTGAGGACAGGCTTAATGACAGGCTTCTAACAGTACGCTTACCTAAAAGGCTTCTAAAAGTATTTATCATAGGATTCTAACAGCAATGATAATCAATAGGCTTCTAACAGTAGTCATACTTAAAAGGCATCTAACAGTAGTCATACCTGAAAGGCTTCATGACACTAGTCATTCCTGAAAGGCCTCTATCTGTAGTCATACCTGAAAAACTTCATGACAGTAGTCATATCTGAAAGGCCTTTAACAGTAATCATACAGGAAAGGCTTCTACCAGTAGTTGTACCTGAAAGGCTTCTAACAGTAGTCATACCTGAAAGGCTTCATGACACTAGTCATTCCTGAAAGGCCTCTATCCATAGTCATACCTGAAAAAAAAAAAAACTCTGGCCCAGAGTTGGAGTCCATGAACGCTTGTCCATCCCTAACAGGCGTTATGTCATGTGTCAGGCAAGAGGGAAAAGCATGTTACTCTGGTCAAAAGCAGTAGTGATGAGGATATATTACATGAGGAATGTGCCATTAAACAGCTATTTACAATTCAAATGCAGCATCATAACAGTTGAAGCTCTTTATTGACTTCATTAGCAGTGACTTTTATGTAAATCTGTTAATAAACCTCAGCAATAGAAACTTGCAAATCATTGCATACACAGTAAGGTAATAACTGTATATGTAATAACTGTATTTATTACAACAACATACCAATATACTAATGAGCCTTTTTCCTATACATACTTTAAAAGATGGTAAGGGTTCTTTTGTAAAGGAAATGGTTCTATATAGAACCATAAACTCTTTGCATAATTAAAAGGTTCTTCGCATCCTGAAAGGGCTCTTCAGATTGATGAAGAATGTGTTGTAGATAATTCCACATAGAAAGGGTTCTATTGTTACAAGTAATAGAAGAACCCTTTTTGCTGCTACATAGAGCCCCTTTAAAAAAGGTTCTATATAGAACCATTTACAGTACATTCTCCATCAATCTGAAAACCCCTTTCACAATGCAAAGAACCCCTTGATCATGCAGAGTGCTTTGAAGGTGGAAAAGTTTGTCCGGCCTTATTTGTGCCTGACCACTACTGTTATATCTCATACTACTCTGGCCCAGAGTTAAGAGTCCACTGCACTATTCACACTTAACCATCCCTAACAGGCGTTTCTGACAGATGAGAAAAATGTCACGTGTCAGGCAAGAAGCAAAAGCATGTTACTCTGGTGAAAACCAGTAGTGATATTGATATACACTGTATTGCCATCCAAATCATTGAATTCAGGTGTTCCACTCACTTCCGTGGCCACAGGTGTATAAAGCCGAGCCCCTAGTCCTGCAGACTGCTTCTACAGACATTAGTGAAAGAATGGGTCGCTCTCAGGAGCTCAGTGAATTCCAGCGTGGTACCGTGATCGGATGCCACCTGTGCAGCAAGTCCAGTCGTGAAATTTCCTCACTACTAAATATTCCAAAGTCCACTGTCAGTGGGATTATAACAAAGTGGAAGCGATTGGGAACGACAGCAACTCAGCCACAAAGTGGTCGGCCACGTAAAACGACAGAGTGGGGTCAGCGGATGCTGAGGGGCATAGTGCGCAGAGGTCACCGACTTTCTGCAGAGTCCATCACTACAGACCTCCAAACTTCATGTGGCCTTCAGATCAGCTCAAGAACAGTGCATGGAGAGCAGTGCATAAACACTACTGGCATTGCAATTTAGTCTAGAACTAGAATTAATGGCAAGAACACAGCCCCATTAGGATTTGTCATCATCCTGGAAGTTTGAGATGCAGCAGGTTTTATTTAAGGCTCATCCTGAAACCACACGAATAGTTTGTGTCTCAAACCTGGATTTTCTGTAAAGATGCTCTGTAAAAACTGCTATATAAATAAACCTTGACTTGACTCCATTGCTTTTTGACCTTCTTCATTGCTGTTTATAGATCAGAAGCACATCAGAGTAGCCCTTAGGCAGGACAGTGCTGCTGTAGAGTCTTTGGATGCTCAGTGTTCAGCCTGCCTCTTGCTGAGTCATCTGCTTACTGATGCTTTCTTGCTGCTTTTATTGCAATCAAGACTTGGAGATGGACAATGAACTGAGTCACAAACAGCAGAGCAACGGCTTTTAAATACCTTTATTCATTCCGCCCTTTCGTAGATCACATAAATCATTTCATCTTTAGGTTTTTTTTTTCTTCTGAAAGTATTTTTTTGTTTTGTTTTGTTTTGGAGGACTCCCGGCTTGCGTCCAGCGCGCACAGGTATCCTTCGAGTATACACAGGAACTATACACAACATATACATACAATATATGTATAAATATTTCAGTTTGATATATGGAGATTAAAATAATAATCTTAAAAAAGGTATTTTATGCACGTACATTTTCAATACAATGCCACAATACTTTGTTTCGTATGTAGTCCTTCAGGCTGGGATAAAGGAGGTGAATACAATGGAGGCCTTATTTTCATCTGCCGTGAATAGTCGCTGTAAGTTCCGGTTTATTTCCGATCAGTTCCAGGAAAGAAGGTTAAATGTATTTGGTTTATGGGTTAATAAATAATACCATCGTATTTTGGCATTCATAAATAGAATAAAAAAACCTGTACGCTTTCCTATTATTAATAAACTGAGTGGTGAATGATGGCCTGTTTGTTTATTTACTTATTTTCAATACTGACCCATGCTGACAGATCTTAAAACTGCATTTTATGTATATTAAAATTGCGTTTTTGTGTACAATTTCAGAAACCATGGTGACCATTGGGTCTTTGACCATAACAGTCATGGCCATAGAAAACAACCATGCAAAGACCCCTTACAGTAATAAGACTGTTTGGAAAGAACCATGCAAACCACTGAAAAAGAGCCTAACAGCTGGATTCTGAAGACCGAAGACACTGTACCTGTTCCATCGAATTCCTTCACTAATATAATCAAAGAAAATATAACATCTGCCAGGTTTGTGGCGAGTTACACAGAATGGAGCTGAGACACTGTGGCTTCCACAAGCTTAACATCATTGGTTTCCCAGACCTAGATTAAGCCTAAGCCAAGGCTAAAATGTTTTTGTTTGGTTTTTTCACAGGTGGAAAAAGTAAAGAGATATTACAGAAAACATTACGATGTAAGGTTGTCACGGGCAACTTGTTTTTTTGCATTCTTAGGCATGGACAGATCTGTGTAAACACATTGAGAACACGTTGACATGCACTTAATAATCTGATCATAATCAGACTTCTGCAATAATTAGATTATTCAAATGCTCATGTAAACGGCACACTGGTTTCTTAGTTTGGAGTAAGGTCTAGAAATCCGATTAAGAAATCCGATAAAGAGGCTGGATTTTAGCTCGGTAATCAGATTTCTCAGTGCATGTGAACTCTTACTCTGATTTCTTTCGGAATTCTGAGTCTGCACATGTGCAAAACAGTCAGCGGCACCATAAATATGTGAGCAGCGTCACCGGGAGACACAGCGAAACACACGCTTGATGAAATGATTTAAATATAAGGATGTTCACATTTTCAGGTAAAGTAACAATATATATATATATTTTTTAAAAAAAGCCACTGCAAGAAGTTTTTACGTCACATCGTCTTCTGTGAGTTTATTGCCCAGTTCCAAAGCAGAAATCTGATTACTGCCTGACTCATGCAGACCCAGAGTTTCCCCAGTATCTGATTACAAAGGTGCATGTAGACACGTTGATCGGATAACTGCCAAAATCTGATTTTCTGCAGTTATCAGATTATTAAGGGCATGTAAACACACTCATAGCTAGCACTGTTTTTACTGATGATGAGATGCTGAGCTATGTCCTATAGGCTCCTTACCTAGCCAGCATGTACCATAGCTGACCATGGTCAAGAAAAAGTTTAATGCTGGGAAAAAAGTGACAAGGACACGGCAATCTCCAGTCATATGACCTATATATCCACAGCTAGTGCTGTAAAAGGTAGGGCTCTGCTTGATTAGCCTGTCAACTGTTACAGTAACTAACACTAGCCAGTTAAATGTGAGGTAAACAACCATGTGCTGCGTTTATTATTCAAAAACAGCTTTAGCACTTTAGCTATAATTAAGCTGTCTGGCTGGTGGTTGTCATCTGCACTCTAGCCTTGTCTCTGGGCCTTACAACTTGCTAGCTGACCCCCTTAAACTGTAACAAAAGCCCCCCTCTAAAATCAAATGCTGACTACGCCACTGACACACACAAATAAAACTCTTCAATGCTCATATACTTCGCTTCGTAAGTGAAGTGGGATCATAATGCTAATGTGTATCTTGGTAGATGATCATTATTTTTTATTGCCCATTTACATTTAAACACACTTAAGTATATAAAAGTGACAAACAGCTTTGATGCTGGACACAAGCTAATCACATACAACGCAACCCAGACTAGTGAGGCTGTGTCCAAGAAGCTGAACATATAAATGGAGTGTAAAAAGAAATGGTTAATAATGGATGAGCAACGGTCGTTCAGGTTCTAGAGGTATCAACGAAGTGAGGGAAAAGACTGGCCATGTCTTTTGATTGGACCCTAAAATGCTCTGATGCAACTGACCATACAGCAGTTAAAAAGGTTTCAAAGCTCACTGAAAACTGGTCTTCATTTCGTTCATTTTTAACCATTAAAGCTTCTGTGTTTTACAACACTGGAAATGGACAACCAGGTTTGTTCACTCACTGGCCACTTTACTGTCCATTTTATCAGGTCCACTTACCATATAGGTGTACTTTGAAATTCTACAATTACAGACTGTGTAAGCTGCATACTGTGTTTCACTCACCAAAGATTAGGAACCCCACAGGACCAGAAATTAGTTGTGTGGGTGGATCATTTGAAATAACTAGTTTCGCAAACCAGACTTCTTCTATAAAAGCAATTCAATGCCTCAAGCAAAACTCTTGAATGATACCAGCCCAGTGATGGTCCTAGCTATTGATGAATGGGGTAAGAAGGGGCTAATAAAGCAGAGCAGCAGATAGATCTGTACAATCTGTAATTGAAGAACAACAAAGTTCACCTATGTGGTATTAAGTGGTCCTGATCAAATGGATAATGGCCCTTTTTTAAACCAAAGTTGCATATAAAAGAGCGCAGGTTTGATGGCCTTTAATGACGTACGGACTGCTCTGCATCTGAATCGCCAAACATTCATACGACTTGGAAACAAGCAGAGGTTTGAGCGCAAACGGTGAACAAGCCTCAGTGCGTGAAATCAAGTGCCAGCCTAGCAGCACCTCATTTACATCTCATTTACATGAAGCACGCCCTAATTCATGCAGATTAGTGAGGCCACTAGTGGCTACTAATGGGTGGTACCTGTAACTTGGACAAACATAAATGGGCGCATATGTGGACAGTTTAATTTTACAGTTGTATGAATTTGGAAAACAGTTCAAACGCATGGGAACGCTTCTGGCCTGTGAGATTTATAGGTCTAAGTATATGTTGATGCTTGCTTGTGTCTTAGACTTTGAGATTCATAAAGAAATGAATAAAAGGAAATGTAAGAAATGTAAAGTTTTTTTTTTCCTCTCAGAAATGTGATTGAGTGAGATTAAGAAGATTTCAATTCCAATGACACTTGAATATCTTTCAAAATAATACTTCAGTACATTAACAAAGTACAAGAACTCATTTATTTTCCACCCCTGGGTTCTCTTTACTGGTTAAACACTACTGGCATTGCAATTCAGTCTAGAATTAGGTTTAACCCATGTCCAAGAAACCAGTCACATATACATCTGTCATCATCCCGTAAGTTCCAGATGTAGCAGGTTCTCATTAAGGCTAGTCCTGGATCTACAAAATACATTCACACTTGGCATGCATACGTCATGGAATGGGTACAAGACGGATGTGTGGGACAGTAGTTTAGGAATGATGGCTGGAGAACTATTATCATTCCCCTCCACAGAAGCAAGAACAGCCCATTAATATAACTGCATATTGGTTTCAAAGATGGGATTTTGCAGTGAGAAGTACAAACTGGCCTGAAGTTATTGCAACAGATGTGATGTCTTCTAAATCACATAGCTTGGGCATAGAGATAAGCATTAAGCTGAACCCTTGTGGTCTGTTGCAGTTGCTCCACTCGTTCCTTGAGGGGAAAAGCATGATGAAAAGAATGGGGAGGAAAGCAACCGTCTCATTCTCCTCATGCCATCTGCTACCGTGCAGGCACTGCTTTTTTTGTTCCATTTTCCAAGATAATGATGCAACAGCAGACAATCTGTGTGAGCCCTCATTATTTTCCACTGAAAATCGAAAGTCACGAAATGGTTGAAAGTTGTCAAATGGTTGAAAGCCATAGTTTGCCGAGTGCATTAATAAGGCTATGAACCGAGTCCCTGACAAACAAAGTTGAGACACCACACGGTCTTAAAAGCTAGGAACAAGATCAAGACTAAAACTGCCCAGCAATACTACAAAGGTCCTGGAATCCTGACCAGACGGTGGTGTCATTAACTGGCTCCATCCAAAAAGCTGAACAAATAAATGGAGTGTAAAAAGAAATGGTTAATAATGGCTGAGCAACGGTCGTTCAGGTTCTAGAGGTATCTACAAAGTTTGGGAAAAGGCAGACTGGCCATGTCTTTTGATTGGACACTAAAATGCTCTGATGCAACTGACCATACAGCAGTTAAAAAGGTTTCAAAGCTCACTGAAAACTGGTATTCATTTCGTTAATTTTTAACCATTAAAGCTTCTGTGTTTTACAACACTGGAAATGGACAACCAGGTTTGTTCACTCACTGGCCACTTTACTGTCCATTTTATCAGGTCCACTTACCATATAGGTGTACTTTGAAATTCTACAATTACAGACTGTGTAAGCTGCATAACGTGTTTCACTCACCAAAGATTAGGAACCCCACAGGACCAGAAATTAGTTGTGTGGGTGGATCATTTGAAATAACTAGTTTCTCAAACCAGACTTCTTCTATAAAAGCAATTAAATGCCTCAAGCAAAACTCTTGAATAATACCAGCTTAAAGGTGGTCCTAACCATGGATTAGTGGGATAAAGAGGGCTAATAAAGCAGAGCAGCAGATGGACTACAATCTTGAAAAACAACAACATTGACCTACATGGTAGTAAGTGGTCCTGATCAAATGGACAATGGCCCTTTTTCATCGAAGTTGCATGAGAGCGCAGATCTGATGGCCTATAATGACATACGGACTGCTCTGCATCTGAGTCATGAAGCATTCATACAACTTGGAAACAACCATGATGAACCAGCCTCAGTGCGTGAAATCAAGTGCCAGCCTAGCAGCACCTCATTTACATCTCATTTACATGAAGCACGCCCTAATTCATGCAGATGTTTGGTTGAGAGCCAATAAAACAGCATTTAGAGGCTTGTTAGACAATGGCTGTGCTTTTAGGTGGAGTTTGAAGTGAGCGCACTGCTCCCCCTACTGACCAAACTTTATAGAGTTGAAATTACGATGACTGGAGAGAATAAAATGTGAGATAAACTAAACATCTTCATTTTTTCAGACTGTGGAATGAATGTGTAGCGTGTCCATTTTGCCAAAATAACATTTAAATGTTGTATTATTGCAGTGTATAACATGCTTCAGTGTTTTGTATTGTTTATTTTGTAGGCGGAGTCAGTATTATAAAGCAAAGCACAGTGTAATATGCCTTTAAATGGAACATGGAATAGTTGTGTGTTTATACCGATGTGCATGTAATGGATTGCCATATGCACAAATGATTAGTTTTATTGTTATTTTCCTATTTTTATTCTTATTGTTGGTATTACAGATTATATTGATAATAGTTTGGGCGGGCTAACCACAAGTCAAGCATTTTTTCAGGCTATGAAATGTTTTGATGAAACTGATGATTTTTCAGCTCATTTCACCACCAGATTTGTCTGTAGGCAACTTTGCTGGATAAAGGCCACTGAATGTAAAGGGGCCAGTGAGTGTCTCCATACTACAAGCTCTCCATTTCTACCCTTTTGACCTAAACGTCAAGCATTTATAGCTTTGTCTTCACAGTTACGTCTTTCTATTGGTCCAGCTGCATCACTCCTTTGCAGCTCACCACTTCCAGACATCTACATCCAAATAGATCGAGAAAAATAAAGATGCTGCTACTGCTGGATCACAGTTAAACACTTTCTCAGTCACCGGCTCCGACTAACAGCTGCTACGGCAGCTGTGGGAACAGTCGAAACCTCATGATCACTTCACAATCGATAGGCTTCCAGCAGGGCTTTGTTAAAGACACGCTGACATAACACCACATGGTTTAACAAAAATGGAATGCCACTAAAATAAAAGCAAACTTGGCAACACAAAATCGTGAGTAGTCCAGAGGCAAGATGTAAGAACACAATACTACAATAAAACGGTCCTACTGATCCTCTGCCTGTGCAAAATGAAATACAGTACAGCACGAGGAAGGAATCTGAAAGACTCTCCGTTTGAGGTAGTCTTGCAGGGCTAGACGTCATCTTGTAATGAGAGAACATCCAGGGACAACTCGACAAGCCTTTGGCGCTGGATTGGAGGCAGAGGGTGCACCCCCTCTAAAACTCCAATAGTCCATGCTCTTTTAACGTCCAGCGTTCAAGCAGTAACACAAGCAAAACAGGCTAGCTAAAGAAGCGCCACTGTTGGCCAAATGAAGAGTTTTTCACTAGCAAGTGGGAATATTTAATTTTCCGTGTGTAATATGTTTTCTGCTTATCGCTGCTGTGGGAACAAATCCTCGCATCTCCAAAATGACAACTTTACAGGAGAAGGAAAAAACTAACTTTACTTTTGATGTAAGTCAATGGAACCAGACTTTTTTCCACGTAATTTTAGGCTGTTTCTTTGAGTCCATTAATCATGTAATTTACACACAATATCAAGGGTAACGGGTATTTTCAAATGATATCAAAAACTGAAAAATGGCAAAAGTGGAGATACTGTCGGGAAGAATGTCGGGAAGGTTTTGTCCCAACAACAGCGATTTGCAACTCCCATCTACGTGCTTAACTGGAGTTTTTTTGGGGGGGTACAAATTTCCATCATGCTAACTTACAGTACATCCATGCCCTAACGGTGGGCTTACTTGCTTACCATCGCCCCCTGATGTAAGCCAACCCACCTTTCGTCCATGGTTTTCCCTAGATATTGTTCTTACAAGACCACATAAGACCCTGCAAGACTTATTTGAAAAAGATAAGGACATGCTCTACCTCAAGAACTATTGGCCTTTCGCATTTACGGGCAAAAAAAAAAAAGGTTCTACTCTACACAGACGGAAAACAAACAACCGTAACATGAACGTATATGCATAATTAGCACCATGGCACAAGCTATCAGGGTTCCAGCCCCAATTTTCCATGGAAGCCTCATAAAAATTAGCTCTGGCAACAAATATAGCTCTACATATAAATTATATATCTTCAGGTGTGTTTTTCATAATATACTTCGATTCCACATTCTCTTATTCGCATCGGTAAATGTGCACGTTTCCCAAGTAACACTTAAAGATTATAGGTTGGTATTTTAACCTGGTCCCAGATTCTGAAACGTTTAAAAAAAAAAGGATACTGCGGCTGGGACGTGGCTCTGTGCGTATAACCCCCATTCGAGCCCTTCAGAGGGGCTGAATGAACCAGGAGTCACTGTTGGATTTTGTTTTTTTTGTTTGGTGTTTTTGGCTCTGGCTGAGCAGGATTATTATAAATCATAAGTTCGTAGTCACGTGAGGGTCAAACTGCATGCAGTTCATTGTTTTTTTTTCACCTTCTTGTTTAGCTGGCCCTCTTTGAAAGTTACAGAGGGGAGGAGCGAGGAAGACAGTCCAGCCGAGTCCAGTCCAGCTCAGCCCGGACACGGGCGCTCCGCTTCATATTGCACGAGGTGTCCATTCGGCCTTAAACACCGCCTCAGTGGTAGCGGCTCCTTTTCTCCTCAGCTTTGGAGCCGTACTCTCGTATCCCGATTCCCTTCTGGAGGTTCATTAAAGAGTCTCTCATCTGTAAAGCATGCGAATGTGTGACCAGCGGAGAAAACATGCAAAAAAAGGAAAAAAATACTGGTCACTCCTGAAACACAACGGAAGCACCAGGCATTTTAATTAGAAAAAAGAGAAAACTGTCATGGTTTTTTTTACCAGTGAGTGATTTTCGATGCCAACTGCAGGAATGTTGTGATTTACATACATAATATAAACTTTTTTCGTTTGCCCAGAGGGGAACCGTCATGGCCCTCTATGCCCTCCATAGGCCTATGGTACTCTAAAGATAATATTTAAAAACTGAGAAGAACTCATTTATCAGATCATATTTTCACATTGACATTTAAACAAATACAAATCTAAGCAAATATATCCTTCAAACCTGCCTATTCAATTTCTAGATTTTCTAGATTCTAGATTTCTAGGTGGTTGTTTAGTGTAGTGGGTAACACCTCTGCCTTCTACACTGTAGACTGGGGTTCAATCCCCCACCAGGGCAAACACCCAACACTACACTATACCAATAAGAGTCCTTGGGCAAGACTCCTAACACTGCCTTGGCCTGCCTGTGTAAAATGATCAAATTGTAAGTCGCTCTGGATAAGAGCGTCAGCCAAATGCCATGAATGTAAATGTAGATTAAGGTTTACTGAAAAGTTGGAGTTAATCGGCAAAGGATGACCTACACCAGAGCTTAATTTGGTGCAGAAAGGTTGTTGAGAGGCATTTCAACTCCAGCAATTACACCACGATAACCCTGGATGGCAGGAACGACCAAAGAGCAAAAGCTCTGCTGCTGGGACTGCTTGCTGTTGGGCACGGAAACGGGGTCTTGGGCCAAAGATGGATTTCGTGATCTAGGAAGTTTATCCAAGGCTACGTTTACACAGCAAGTGAAAGGGACCCAAATCCGATCTTTTCAGACCAACTCGACACTCGATAAATTTCATGCTGCTGAGACTCATAAACATTTAAGCTGAAGTGTCTGTCCAAAAAAATTAGAAGAGACCAAATGCAGTGATATGTCAGCTAATCCGTTCAGACTGATGTCGACTGCACGTCACATTGAAAAGATATTGTGAACACACACACACACACACACACACACATACACACATTTTCTAAGCCGCTTCTCCCTCAGGGTCGCAGGGGTGCTGGAGCCTATCCCAGCTGTCCTCGGGCGGAAGGCAGGATACACCCTGGACAGACAGACATACACAGTCACTCACACCCAGGGGCAATTTAGCAAGTCCAATTGGCCTGACTGCATGTCTTTGGACTGTGGGAGGAAACTCCACACAGAAAGGACCGTGGTCGCCTGGCCAGGGAATCGGACCTAGGCCCTCCTCGCTGTGAGGCAACAGCGCTACCCACCACACGACCGTGCCGCCAAAAATCAGATTTGGTGAGAAAATCAGATTTGGGCCACTTTTACTTGCTGTGTGAATGTAGCCCAAGTCAGCCCATCACCATCAGAATGCTGGAGAAGCAATTGTTGAAGAATTTAAAAGCAAAGGATCGGTGGCATGACCCCGCCACCAACCACTTCATCCAAAAGGACAGGAGGATGGACTTACATTTTCACACAATGCCCTGATCAAAGGGTAGTCATTTAAAATCGAGGTAGGAGGGCGGGGGTGGGTGAAGAGTTATCGTACTGCTTTTACCTCATCTAATAAAACCACCGACGACCTGATAATCTCCCGCCACTTCTCCAGCTCGTCGTCATGGTAACGCTGCTGTGACTCCAAAAGCTGAGCCCATTCCATTTGGGTTTGTGGAGGTTTACTAGAAAACACACATGAGCTGTTTGTTATATTGGTGATATTACAGACTGAACAGTATAAAATGTTCATGTTAATTAACTCGTTTTAAGGGGAATTCCACCAATTTTTCAAAATGTCTGCATAATTCAAGTCCTTGAGAGTCATTCAGAGTGGTTTGGTGTGAGATGATTCATTGTAGAGAAACACTCGGATTTCTTTACAGTGGTGGTGATAGGAACCAGGAGTCAACACAAATACAGCCATTTGATTTACTATCCAAAATCACCGGTAAACCTACACACATCTGAGTTTTTATATGTAATGTTGATGATGGAAGTGATAAATCCGAAAATAATAAGCTTTCTTTGGGGGGAAACTCAAAGCCAAAGCCAAGATTTTATCACAAAACTACCCTAAAACAATGTGTCAGGCAGTGAATTCATGACCATTTCATGTGAAGTTTCGGTGAGGGAGCTTTTAGAGGTGGACGTCTGGTTCCTATCACCACCACTGTGAACAATTCTGACTCAGTTTGTTTCTCTAGAACAAAGCATTTCCCACCAAACCACTCTGAGTGACTCTTTATATCTTAGAAATTTTGAAAAATTGTTGGAATGTTAAGTGCATGAGATAAGTTTGAACATACACCACTATCTGCTATAATTATATGGTCATATGTAGGATGAGGTAGAGAGGAGGAAATGCATATACAGTGTGCTTTAAGGGTGCTTGACTACATATTTATGCATTTAACATGTGCGACAACTACGCACTAATGCTTTTCTGGACTGCTTTCCTGTGTTCATACCTCTCTCCGGGTCTCAGGCCCTGCAGTGACGCTAAGCTCTGAGTGGTGTACTCCAGCATCCACAGCTTATAGAACAGCATCATGTTCAGAAGAACCAGCAACACCAGGCTGCCGACAGCAGAGGACAACAAAAAAAAGAAAGCACCAGTCACCTTCTCACCTTCTCAGCGCTGCATAAAACTCAGGCCTGGCTTTACGATATGCTAGGCTTTGCTGACATCTAGTGGTAGTGCATTAGCATAGCAACATCCATATAAAATGATTAGGTACCTTACACAGATCCTACAGGATGCAATGAAGACAGGAAAGAGAAAGAGACATATGAAACCAAGGAAGAACAAAGACGGAGATGTTTTTATCACCACTTATAAATGACTAAGGGATTGTTGTATTTGAGAGGTGATGAGAACAGATGCAGAACCGAGTGAATATCAGTTCCCTCTACACAAGGCTTTAGGTCACAAAAGGCAGGATTTCTCGGTTAGCCAGATAGCCTGTCCTGTGGGACAAGGGGTAAAAGACATTCCTAGTGGACAGTCTTAGTTTTGCTTAAGACAAAGAATCTGAAACTTTGAGAGGTAAAGCGCCCCAATCTGTGGGCCAGATGGCCCAATCAATAAGTTGAGGTGCACTGAAAATAGGGAATGTAATCAGAGGTGGCGCTCGGTTCCAACTGGATGGTCCGTAACCCATCGGGCTCAGTTTACTTAAGAATCATGCTTTGTGAAATGCAAAAGTGAAACTGCTGAATGTCGTCTCGAGACACACTAGAGAGAGACTGAAATGAGACCAGTGTGGTCAGTGACAATGATGCTTCACACAGACAGCTGCGTACAAATATGACAAGCCCAAGCCAGAGGTGCACTCTGTACTCTATCTTGGAGATCCAGAGCACTGTCTTTAAATACACTTAACACAGTCTAATACCAGGTTTTATTATTCCATTACAGTGAGTTTGATTGGAAGAGGCCAATCACTGCAGGCCGTTCACTCCACAATTATTACAGTCAGACTGTAAAACTACACACGCTGCAGATTCATACTGGATTAAAATCACTCCACAATTATTACAGTCAGACTGTAAAACTACACACGCTGCAGATTCATACTGGATTAAAATCACTCCACAATTATTACAGTCAGACTGTAAAACTACACGCTGCAGATTCATACTGGATTAAAATCACTCCACAATTATTACAGTCAGACTGTAAAACTACACGCTGCAGATTCATACTGGATTAAAATCACTCCACAATTATTACCGTCAGACTGTAAAACTACACACTGCAGATTCATACTGGATTAAAATCTCTCCACAATTATTACAGTCAGACTAAAACTACACACACTGCAGATTCATACTGGATTAAAATCGCTCCACAATTATTACAGTCAGACCATAAAACTACACACTGAGGATTCATACTGGATTAAAATCTCTCCACAATTATTACCGTCAGACCATAAAACTACACACTGCAGATTCATACTGGATTAAAATCGCTCCACAATTATTAACGTCAGCCTGTAAAACTACACGCTGCAGATTCATACTGGATTAAAATCACTCCACAATTATTACCATCAGACTGTAAAACTACACACACTGCAGATTCATACTGGATTAAAATCCCTCCACAATTATTACCATCAGACTGTAAAACTACACACACTGCAGATTCATACTGGATTAAAATCGCTCCACAATTATTACAGTCAGACTGTAAAACTACACACACTGCAGATTCATACTGGATTAAAATCACTCCACAATTATTACAGTCAGACTGTAAAACTACACACACTGCAGATTCATACTGGATTAAAATCACTCCACAATTATTACAGTCAGACTGTAAAAACTACACACACTGCAGATTCATACTGGATTAAAATCGCTCGCACAATTATTACAGTCAGACTGTAAAACTACACACACTGCAGATTCATACTGGATTAAAATCACTCCACAATTATTACCGTCAGACTGTAAAACTACACGCTGCAGATTCATACTGGATTAAAATCACTCCACAATTATTACAGTCAGACTGTAAAACTACACACACTGCAGATTCATACTGGATTAAAATCGCTCCACAATTATTACAGTCAGACTGTAAAACTACACACACTGCAGATTCATACTGGATTAAAATCACTCCACAATTATTACCGTCAGACTGTAAAACTACACGCTGCAGATTCATACTGGATTAAAATCACTCCACAATTATTACCATCAGACTGTAAAACTACACACTGCAGATTCATACTGGATTAAAATCACTCCACAATTATTACAGTCAGACTGTAAAACTACACACACTGCAGATTCATACTGGATTAAAATCACTCCACAATTATTACCGTCAGACTGTAAAACTACACACACTGCAGATTCATACTGGATTAAAATCACTCCACAATTATTACAGTCAGACTGGAAAACTACACACACTGCAGATTCATACTGGATTAAAATCACTCCACAATTATTACAGTCAGACTGTAAAACTACACACACTGCAGATTCATACTGGATTAAAATCACTCCACAATTATTACCGTCAGACTGTAAAACTACACACGCTGCAGATTCATACTGATTAAAATCACTCACAATTATTACAGTCAGACTGTAAAACTACACACTGCAGATTCATACTGGATTAAAACCACTCCACAATTATTACAGTCAGACTGTAAAACTACACACTGCAGATTCATACTGGATTAAAACCACTCCACAATTATTACAGTCAGACTGTAAAACTACACACTGCAGATTCATACTGGATTAAAATCACTCCACAATTATTACAGTCAGACCGTAAAACTACACACTGCAGATTCATACTGGATTAAAACCACTCCACAATTATTACAGTCAGACTGTAAAACTACACGCTGCAGATTCATACTGGATTAAAATCACTCCACAATTATTACAGTCAGACTGTAAAACTACACGCTGCAGATTCATACTGGATTAAAATCACTCCACAATTATTACAGTCAGACTGTAAAACTACACACACTGCAGATTCATACTGGATTAAAATCACTCCACAATTATTACAGTCAGACTGTAAAACTACACACTGCAGATTCATACTGAGTTAAATCACTCCACAATTATTACAGTCAGACTGTAAAACTACACACACTGCAGATTCATACTGGATTAAAATCACTCCACAATTATTACCGTCAGACTGTAAAACTACACACACTGCAGATTCATACTGGATTAAAATCACTCCACCAATTATTACAGTCAGACTGTAAAACTACACACACTGCAGATTCATACTGGATTAAAAATCACTCCACAATTATTACAGTCAGACTGGAAAACTACACACACTGCAGATTCATACTGGATTAAAATCACTCCACAATTATTACAGTCAGGAACTGTAAAACTACACACACTGCAGATTCATACTGGATTAAAATCACTCCACAATTATTACCGTCAGACTGTAAAACTACACACACTGCAGATTCATACTGGATTAAAATCACTCCACAATTATTACAGTCAGACTGTAAAACTACACACTGCAGATTCATACTGGATTAAAACCACTCCACAATTATTACAGTCAGACTGTAAAACTACACACTGCAGATTCATACTGGATTAAAACCACTCCACAATTATTACAGTCAGACTGTAAAACTACACACTGCAGATTCATACTGGATTAAAATCACTCCACAATTATTACAGTCAGACCGTAAAACTACACACTGCAGATTCATACTGGATTAAAACCACTCCACAATTATTACAGTCAGACTGTAAAACTACACCACTGCAGATTCATACTGGATTAAAATCACTCCACAATTATTACAGTCAGACTGTAAACTACACGCTGCAGATTCATACTGGATTAAAATCACTCCACAATTATTACAGTCAGACTGTAAAACTACACACGCTGCAGATTCATACTGGATTAAAATCACTCCACAATTATTACAGTCAGACTGTAAAACTACACGCTGCAGATTCATACTGGATTAAAATCACTCCACAATTATTACAGTCAGACTGTAAAACTACACACACTGCAGATTCATACTGGATTAAAATCACTCCACAATTATACAGTCAGACTGTAAAACTACACACTGCAGATTCATACTGGATTAAAATCACTCCACAATTATTACAGACAGACTGTAAAACTACACACTGCAGATTCATACTGGATTAAAATCACTCCACAATTATTACAGTCAGACTGTAAAACTACACACACTGCAGATTCATACTGGATTAAAATCACTCCACAATTATTACAGTCAGACTGTAAAACTACACACACTGCAGATTCATACTGGATTAAAATCACTCCACAATTATTACCATCAGACTGTAAAACTACACACTGCAGATTCATACTGGATTAAAATCACTCCACAATTATTACAGTCAGACTGTAAAACTACACACACTGCAGATTCATACTGGATTAAAATCACTCCCCACCTATTAGTAACACTCACTGAACTGTATTCATTAACTTAGTAAAAATGACTCCTAATTAAAAGAATCTAAACACAGAATAAAATATAAAGCTGGCAAAAACTACATGTCCTGCAATGACCGTGTCTAAATTCTTCCCATCTGCAGGCTCATTAAACTCACACAAAGCTGATGATGAGCAGCAATTTGGAGACGCTGTAGAGGGCCAGGCCACCAGGGCCCGGGTCAGGGAGGTGACGAGTCTGCGTGGATCCTGAGGATTATGGGAAAAAGGAAGAAGGTTATTTGTAGTGATGTATGCGTTGGTTGATGATTTGATTAGGGTTATTTATGTGTTGGGTTATTAGCTGGGACTCTGGCGGACCTGCCACGTGTTTGATGCGGTGGATGACCTCCTCCTCATCCTCAGGTGTGGTGACCGGGCTCAGGGCCTCGTCCAGGTGCTGCGGTCGCAGGTGCACCATCGGCCTCTTCCTCCGCCTTGCTGTGGCTGTACGGACTGCTTTGGATTTGGGAGACTGCCGGTGGGGTTCTGTTAGAGCCACCTCCATCTTACTTAGCTCCAGCACTACACACACACAGACACACACAAACAGATAGACACACACACAAACACACAGACACACAGACACACAGACACACACACAAACACACAGACACACAGACACACATGCTGTTAGCATCATGTATATCTGAGTAACTAGACTAGAGCTGTGCGTTATATTCTATCATTATATATTCTATATTCTACAGGAACAGCAATAATGTTCTGGGATTAAAGTGACCCGATGATGTTCAACCATCTGAAAGCAGTTACAATACATATTTTTCTCCATAAACATTATGTTAAACTTAATTACTATCAATTTAATGAATATTTAGTGTCATCAAGTTTTTCCACTCATTACAGGTCATAGTTTATTTATAATAATTCACTCTTTTCATTAAAAAAATTTGTTCTTATTTGGACTTCTTCAACATTTTGGACATGTTTTCTGTCATGGGAAGTATGTTAATTAACACAATAAGCCATACGTCCAGCAGAAAAGGTTTCATGCTCTAATGAATGATTAAATAAATGTATGAAATAAATAAATGACTAAAAATACTTTTCCTGCATTTTTAAATTTTGAAATGGATCAATGTGACCTGCAACATAACAGGAGGGTTCAAATTAATTTGCTCATATATTTAATGACACTCACCTAAATGTCTGAAGTATTCATCCAGGCCACTCCAGAAGTTTCTCTCGATGAAGCCCTTGACCAGCCCCCATGGCTGCTTCCTGTACCGTAACTCAGTGGACACCCTGCAGGATGCATTTTATGAAAGTTTGTTGTAGTATATAATTAGCATAATATACACCGGTCAGGCATAACATGATGACCACCTCCTTGTTTCTACGCTCATTGACCATTTCATCAGCTCCTCTTACTGTATAGCTGCACTTTGTAGTTCTACAGTTACAGACTGTAGTCCATCTGTTTCTCTGATATGGACCCCCATGGACCCTCACAGAGCAGGTGATGGATCATTCTCAGCACTGCAGTGACACTGACGTGGTGGTGGTGTGTTAGTGTGTGCTGCGCTGGTATGAGTGGATCAGATACAGCAGTGCTGCTGGAGTTTTTAAACACTGTGTCCACTCACTGTCCACTCTATTAGGCACTCCTACCTTGTCGGTCCACCTTGTAGATGTAAAGTCAGAGACGACAGCTCATCTGCTGCTGCACAGTTTGGGTTGGTCATCCTCTAGTCCTTCATCAGTGGTCACAGGACGCTGTTGGCTGGATATTTCTGGTTGGTGGACTGTTCTTAGTCCAGCAGTCACACTGAGGTGTTTAAAAACTCCAGCAGCACTGCTGTGTCTGATCCACTCAGACCAGCACAACACACACTAACACACCACCACCACCACCACCACATCAGTGTTACTGCAGTGCTAATTAGTACCTAGTAACTTCTATTCATTGTTAGCCAGATCAGCACGTTTGGCCATTAGCAATCCTTTTAAAAGCAGTACAGCGAAAATTTCTGAGTAGCAACATTTCGCTGTTGTCGGAACAAAACCTCGTATCTCCAAAATGGTCAGTTTACAGGAGAAGGAAAATCAGAATCAGAATCCTTTATTAATCCCACAGGGAAACTGCAGTTCTTACAGTTATGTAAACGAATAAACACTTTAACAATTTAAAACAAAGAGTGAAATCTGCTATATGTACAAGAGATTTAAGCTCTTATGAATACAGTAAAGTGGCGGTGACTGATAATAAATATTAAACATCTAGTGTAAGGCAGTTCAAATGACTGTACCTCTCATTTATTACACCCAATCATTATTATTACCCATATGAACTGTTTGGTATTGAGTTTTGCACAGATGGACCCCACTTTGTGAATCACACACTGAGGGAGGAGTTATAGAGTTTGATGGCCACAGGTAAGAATGACCTCTTGCGTCGCTCTGTGGTCATTTCGGTAGAATGAGTCTTGCACTGAATGAGCTCCTGTGTCTCATCACCGTGTGGAGCCATTGTCCATAATGGCCTGCAGCTTAGACAGCGTCCTCCTCTCCGACACGGCTGTCAGCGAGTCCAGCTCCACACCCACAACATACATGTTGGCCTTTATATTCATACATTACATACATTACAAAACATACATTACTTTTAATGTAAGGCAGTGGAACCAGATGTTTTATCAAGTAATTTCTGGCCGTTTATTTTGGTCCATCCTTCATGAAATTTACACACAATATAAAGGCCGACATGTATTTTCAAATGATGTCAAATACTGAAAACTGACAAAAATGGAGATGCGAGGTTTTGTCCCGACAGCAGCAATTTGTTGGTGAAAGCTCACCTCAGCCGGCACTTGTTCTTGGCCACTCTGGTCAGCATGTAGCGGTTGAGGGTGTAGAAGTAGTCGTGGTAAGGAACGTCATGCGTGATCACTTCAGCATCAATGATGTAACACTCGCTCTTTTGACTGGCCTTGTACAGAGTCTGGAACATGAATGAGAAAGATGACTATCTTATGGGTCTAGCAGGGCTGAAGCATACAGGCTATTATATGTGTGTTTTGTTCCACGCAGTATAGACTTAGAAAATATCATAAACTTGACAAAAGGCATATTTGATATTCCACATATACTGGGAATAAAACTCTGTCTCTGTTCAGACTGTCTATCCGTTTCATTGTATTTACAGCGTTTCTTTCGTCAAATGATCTGCTGCGAGGGTCGCTCTTCATATGACAATCAATTCATTCAACTTTACTAGAACTTCACACAGTTTTCAGTGATGTTAGAAGATTCTGCAACTCTGTTCATCATTCTGGACACATCTAACACCCCTTCATGTTTAGGTATAGTTTTATAGGGTCCTACAATTTGCATTTGTTATTGAATACATTGATTCCAAAGTCACACAGTTATACAGTTATAGGTGTTTTTCACATCTTGTAAATGAATCAGCGTCATTAGCTTAGCCTGGCAGACTACGGCCTAAAACACTACAGAACAGGTTCGATTTCAGTTTTCTGTCACCCCGACACCAATCAGACGACTGTGCTCTCACTGCTATACGTTTTTATGACCTATACCTGTGAAAGCAGAGCATTAGTTAGTCAAATCGAACATGTGCTGGAGTGACTGGAGAGAGAAGCTGGCTGGGCCTGGGTTCGATTCCCCGGCTGGGCAACCAGGGTTCTTTCTGTGTGGAGTTTGCATGTTCTCCCTGTGTCTGCATAGGTTTCTTCTGGGTTCTCCGGTTTCCTCCCACAGTCCAAAGACATGCAGTCATGCGTGTGTGTGCCACATGTGTGTGCCCGTGAGTGTGAGTGTGTCTCTCTGTCTGCCCTGCGATGGACTGGTGACCTGTCCAGAGCATATCCCGCCTTTTGCCCAATGACAGCTGGGATACCCTCCAGCACCCCCCACGACCCAGAAGGAGAAGCGGCTTAGAAGATGTGTGTATGTGATTTTAAATGCACAGAGACTTTTATTTTAGACAAATACGCTTAAACAAATATTACAAACAACTGAGAGAGAAAAAATAAGGACTAGGCCTGATGTGAAAAGATTTTATAGAAAATGTTTTTGCTGACTCTGTTAAAATGATCTTACTGATTAAAGTAAACCAGACTATGAATAGAAAACTGGTGGTGGGCTGCCCAGAAAATGCTGAGCAAAACGCCAGTGGACCAGTAGCTTTGCCATCAGCAGGCCAACAGTGGTCCACTGTCCTCTTGCTATCAGGGTAGTTATGTCATTACATCACCCTCTGAACAATGGCCCCGAGCATGGCTAGCTAACTGTGCCAAAACAAACATGCTGAGCCCATTTTTTTAAGGATTCCGGTCCATGTTCATGAGGGAAAACCCACTGGAACGGTTATGCTTCCTGCTCAGAATCGCTCAGCCCTGCAGTGGAATTGAGGCCTATGAAAGCTCACCTGGGTCTCGGTGACTGTAGCTGTCTTTGGAGCCAGAGGGTTGGTGAGGGAGATGGTGTACATGATCTCTCTGCTCTGGTCCCCCGTCTCCTCCTTCTTCCACGGCCGATAAACCACATCTGGGGAAGAAGTGAGGTGGAGATGCACGAAAACAATGAAAAAACAATGGAAAATGTCCAATCAAAAGAGAAAGGAGGTAAAGGGAGAGGTTCTCGCAGAGTCTAAAAAATGAGTGAACACTCCGTGAATTTATTTTTGACGCTTGAGATGATCCTGTGCTCATTTTTAAATCTAGATCAAAAACATCGGTTTAACCTACATGCATCTTTTATAGATCAGCATAAAAATATGCCATTTCTGCTGGGTAATCAGTGATGGCATTTTAAATGTGCATTTTGATGTGCACTTTAGATGCTTTGTAATTGCACACAGGTCATCATCCACTTAAAAGGCATAATGATCATAAACAGTGACACTTCCGTAAATATAAGTAATGAGAGAAATCATTAGAGTTCATTTTTAGAGCCTTATTAGAGTTTATAGACACGTTTCTACGCAATTCTTTGTGATTTGTTGGGCTTGATTAGCTGATGTGTGCTTGTGCTGACCAGAGAAGCGGCGCAGCTCCAGAAAGTCCCTCATGAACTGGGACTCGGTGAAGAGAAGGTCATACATCTTATCCACACTGAACTTGTAGATCTCGTTGATGTATTGCTTCCCACTGAGATCTTCATGAAAGGCCTGGACTTCTCCTAATAGCGGGGTGCAAAGAGAGGAACATATTTGTCATAGAGCAAGGAATCAAGCTTTGGCAAAAATACAAACAATAACAAAAACAAACACGTAATAGAGCATCTGTTTATCGTAGCACATTTTCTGAATGGGAAATTACTCCCATAAAACGCAGGACGTTCAGGTCCTAACTCTCAGAACTATACACACTACTGATTATGGCATCCTGTATTGATTTATTTGATTTAAATCAATTCATATCTATATGTATCTCTCTCTCTCTCATATATATATATATATATATATAGTGTTAAAAGGATTGAGCGATAATTCTCGACCATACCCTCGTCGTGAGTTTCCGAGGAGTCGCTGAGCTCAGTGGGGAGATCCTCATTGTCGTTGAAGTCGAGCGAGGGCGAAGGGACGGGGACGCTGGACTCTGACAGCTTGTTGTCCGGTAAAGGCAGGGCTAAGAGATCCTCAGGAAGACAGCTAGCAAACTCTTCCTCTGGAACCATATCATACTAGAAGAAGAGGATAAACATTAATCATCTTTATCCATCAATCAATTTCATTTACACTACAGTTCAAATGTAGTTTCAATTTGTGAGTCAGGTTAAACATTTTTGTTATGTTATATAAAAATGATTAAGGAATAATACCTTATTCAGTGCAGCTTTACATATTACAAATTAAACACATGTATTTTTGGTAATTTATTTAATATTAATAGATTTTTAGACATATTTTGTACATACGATTTAACAATCACTTTAAATACTAGACATTCTGAATCTAAATTTTTTTATACCATGACTCTTAATTGTCTACAGCTTTGTGCATCGTTGCCTTTAACAGCTTCTAAATAAGGATTTAAAACCTATAAAGAAGTACCACTCAGAGGAACTAAGACCCAAAAAGAAAAAGCAAAGGAACCAAGACTCAAAGGAAGAGCTTCCCTAAGAGCATGTGGAGGAACGACTGAGAGGAACCAAGACTCAAAGGAAGCGCTTCCCTAAGAACATGTGGAGGAACAACTGAGAGGAAACAAGACTCAAAGGAAGAGCTTCCCTAAGAGCATGTGGAGGAACCACTGAGAGGAACCAAGACTCAAAGGAAGAGCTTCCCCAAGAGCATGTGGAGGAACGACTGAGAGGAACCAAGATTCAAAGGAAGAGCTTCCCTAAGAACATGTGGAGGAACCAAGGCTCAAAGGAAGAGCTTCCCTAAGAGCATGTGGAGGAACCACTGAGAGGAACCAAGACTCAAAGGAAGAGCTTCCCTAAGAGCATGTGGAGGAACGACTGAGAGGAACCAAGACTCAAAGGAAGAGCTTCCCTAAGAGCATGTGGAGGAACGACTGAGAGGAACCAAGACTCAAAGGAAGAGCTTACCTAAGAGCATGTGGAGGAACGACTGAGAGGAACCAAGACTCAAAAGTAGAGGTTTCTTAAGAGCACGACAAGGAACTACTGAGAAGAATCAGGATTCAAAAGGGGAAACTCCTTCAGAGCATAAAGAAGAACCACTAAAAGGAACCAAGACTAAAAAAAGAAATTTGTACAGAATGTAATGAACCAAGACTTCAATAAAAAGCTCTTAAAGCTCAGAAGAACCACTGAGAGGAATCTACTAGATCTGCTTTTCATGTGTGTCAAAAGAATCTTGTCTTTTCTCTCGTTCTAGATTTTAAAGTTGTATGAAGATATTAAGTTCATTTCTTTCTTCTCTTAAAAAAAGTTATGGACAGTGATAAATGCTATAGTTTGCATTAATGATTAATAATGCTTCGCTCCATGATTAGCTCTGCCAGCTCTATAGTCCTTACGTGGACAGGTGTGTCCGTGCTGCCCGTGGATGGGAGGTTATTGCTGGTGAAGGATTTCTTGGGCAGCTGGGGGCTGGCGTCCACTTTGACCTCGGGGCTTTTGGGGCAGGCGTCGTTGGCTTCATTGTCCTCTGCCGGGATTTCCTCACAGTACCTACACCAGGGGGAGGGGCAACAGCTGGAGGTCAAGATTACCAGCTCGGGGAGGGGCGCGGGCACTCTCAAACACATATTGATGGGACTGTTGTCTATATGGTAGTTCTCTACAATATCTCAAATGGTGCTGTGTTACTGTTGGTGGAATACGAGTAGTTTGAATATTTCGGCTTACGGTGGGAATATTAAAAAAGGTATCAAAGGTTCTTTAGGCTTTACTGCACAATCTTGCATCTATGGGTTTCATGGCTGATTCCTACATAGGTTTAAAAAGACAGATAGAAAGGTGGTGTGGGTGAATGAACGGTAGCCATGTAAGACACATGGATCATGTTTAGATGGTCTTGTATATGGGGGAGGGGGCAAAACTCACCCCATGGTGTTGAAGTCATCATCTGGAGGCACATAATCCTCATCATCACTTGTCAAGCCCAGCTCGTTTCCATAGCACTGGTGGACAAAGTGCCACAGCTCTTTGGGACATAATGGCTACAAAGCAAAGAGAATAAAAAGTTATAAAAATTATACACGGGTCAGGCGTAACATTATGACCATGTTTCTACACTCACTGTCCATCTTATCAGCTCCACTTACTGTATAGCTGCACTCTGTAGTTCTACAGTTACAGACTGTAGTCCATCTGATTCTCTGATACTCTGTTACCCTGTTCCACTTTGTTACCCTCATCCACTCAGGCCAGCACAACACACACTAACACACCACCACCATGTCAGTGTTATTGCAGTGCTGAGAATGACCCACCACCCAAATAGTACCTGCTCTGTAAGGGTCCATGGGGGTCCTGACCACTGAAGAACAGGGTAACAGAGTATCAGAGAAACAGATGGACTACAGTCTGAAACTGTAGAACTACAAAGTGCAGCTATACAGTAAGTGGAGCTGATAAAGTGGACAGTGAGTGTAGAAACAAGGAGGTAGTCATGATGTTATGCATGATTGGTGTATGTTCAGCATACTTACACCATAAAAACCAACTGACTGCAAGGATCTTTATGCAGTGATTTAACTAATAAGGTAAAAAGACCTGGCTCATATTAATCCCATCTAAATGTCTCATCCATATGCCAGTATACATATTTGCACTCAGTGAATTGTAGTTCATGTAACTTCATTTAGTGTGCAGTTAACAGAATAAATATTTTTGCATATAAAAGCAGAACATTTTACATGTTGCATGAAGAAAATGAATTTGATACCACGATTTCTAAAATAAGACGTTATAAGAAATTTAGGAATGGTTTATGGTTATTCATTAGGTCATAAACACCTTAACACCACTAATAAACAGTTACAACACCTTAATAAAAAGGTGAGCTGTTTTATATGTAATGAACATGACGTCTGATGAAGCTGACGGGTTCAATGATGACTGAAGGAGAAAAACCAGCAAGATCTGCAGTTTCACTTAATAAAAGAACGCAGGTTCACTGTTAGTCAAATAACAGACGACTGTTCCCATTTTATTTGTGTGTTATTCCGATTCCGATTCCGATTCCTTTATTGATCCCAGGGGGAAATTGCAGTAGTTACAGTTGCAGCCATTTATGTAAAAATAAACACTTTACTAATAATTTAAGACAATATAGAGAAATTTACAGTATGTACACCAGATTTAAGTACTTAAGAATATAGTAAGGTGGCAGTGATTGTGATAGTAATGTGAAACATCAGGTATAAAGCAGTTCAATTATTTAAATTATTTAAATGAAGTTAGTGTCCCTCTGAGTTACACAATTGTTATTATTGCGCATATGAACAGTTTCATATTGAGTTTTGTGAATCACACACTGAGGGAGGAGTTATAGAGTTTGATGGCCACAGGTAAGAATGACCTCCTGTGGCGCTCTGTGGTGCATTTTGGTAGAGTGAGTCTTGAGCTGAATGAGTATAACTGCTTATTGATGATTCATAAGGTGTTTAAGACCTAATTTATCAATATTATGAACTCATTTTAAGCCATAAGTCATAAAATTATAAAATGAAAAGTGTAGGGTTATTCTAAAGTAGTACCGAAATATCTTGATATCAAGAGTCGATTCTCACGTCCCAAAATCAAGCCCCTTTCCGGTGGACATTTGCACAGAAATTTGGTAATTAAATAGGAAAACAAGATCTTTCAGGTTTCTCAAGCAAAAAATCTATTTCAGAATTATGTATTTTGTGCACAATTGTGGTGCACAATGCCTGCTACTAGGGGTGGGAATCTTTAGGCACCTCATGATTCAATTTGATTATGATTCAGTGATTATAAAGTGATTAGTGATGCATCTTGTTGCATCTTTTTTTCTATACAGGATTTCTATGTACCTCAGTTTTGGTCTCGTCATAGAGATTGGGGAGGGGCGGGGGGGTTGGGGGTGGGGGGATGTCACTGTGTCTGTAAAATATCTTCGAGATGGGCGTGTTCAGCCAAAGCCCTGATTCTCAACGGTTGAGAACTGGCGTGCGGACTGCAGCTCAGAGAACATTTGGAGTGTGGAACATTGGTTGGTTAGTGTAGTGGATAACACCTCAGGCTTCTATACTGTAGAATGGGGTTCAATCCTCCGCCTGGACAAGCAAACTACCCTATACCAATAAGCCCTTGGGCAAGACTCCTAACACTGCCTTCCCTACCTGTGTAAATTGATCAAACTGTAAGGCGCTCTAGATAAGAGCATCAGCCAAGTACTGTAAATGTAAATGAGACGAATGGACTTCATATTTATAAGCGGCACATTTGGCTTCCTGGCGTGTTAAATCTGCAACGAGAGACTATCAAACACTAAAAAGTTGCAAAGATGAAGTGGCTTCTCTTTCCAGTTCTCCCGTTCCACCTTAAATGGTGCGGCATTTACATTCGGCGCCTCAGTCAGAATTTAAGGTGGAATGGGAAAATTCAAATAAGAAGCTGGAGAATGAGAAGCGACTTCAGCCTCATAAAGCAGTCAAACACTGAGGCATTTTACAAGAAACTGTTCCACTTTTAAGGAAAACATCCTGGCAGAGACGGGAGGAAGGCGGCTATAACTACATCTTACAGCAGAGCAAAGTAAGTCTGCGCTTTGGCTCATATTGTTTATCCTATAATAGGACATTATCACACACTGAGACATATTGGACATTAAATGCTGTGGCTCCCAAGATGGTCTGATTTTTGTTGAAAGGACAAAACGGCTCTTCTCAACATTCGGCTTGTGACTCTTGATCTAACCTGGCTTTTGATGCAGAGCCGGTCGGATTTCTCGCTCATCCAGTGGTGGTGGTGTTATATGACTGTCCAGGCGCTGCACTTCTGCACTTCCAAGTTCCGCCTTTTACATTCCGTCAACATTACGTTATAAATGAAAATGTTGAAAAAAATATTTTTGACATTTGTGAACGGATTCAGAATCGCTCACGTCCGCATCGCAATGCATATAAGAAATGACCCCCTCACCCCCCCCGACGTGCAACCGAGCAAAAGCAGTGAAACCAAACTACCCAATCAGAAGTTTTTGTTATTACTAAAGCCGCAAAAACGTATCAGTTTTAAGCCACTTTTGTTACAAACTTAACTCCGTTTTCCGCTTTAAAAGTCAAATACAGCCAATCTGTTGATGTGGTAGGATGTATTTGTCAGACAGGCAGTCTTAGCCAGTGACAACCGAGTTGGACAGATGGTGCATACCTGGACATCACTGTGTGAAATCGAATCCAAAGTCTGGGATAGACTCACACCATGTAGTGTATTTACTTTGAGTTTAGCCTAGTCAGTACAACATGTTTGAGACCTCAAGGGAGAGATGCTCATTATTTAGCACATCACTAGATTTTGACAAGCCTTGCAAACTCAACACTGAAAAGCTGAACTGTAACACTGCCGCGTGTTGCGTATGTTCCAAACGCCGGCTGGGTCGAACCTTGTCCAGGAGAGCATTCTGCCACAGCCGGAACATCATCATGTAAGTCCGGTCCCGTGCCCCGAATGAGGTAAAAAAGTGCTGCAGGGAAAAATACAGAATAATACTAAAAACACAATAACGCAGAAAACCGGTAGTCAGCATGATAGCAAGTTATGAGGTTGCGCACCTTTTCATTGTCAGTACAGAGCTGGATGGCGTTGGGGATGAGGCGCGCCGTCTTCTCCTTCGTCATGGAGCAGACGTCCTTCAGCCGCACCGTTAGCTGAACCCAGACATACAGAGCAGGAGACTGTAATTTGGTACGCTATTCAAGAAAAGTACTAGTACTTCAGTACATTCTTCAGTGTGACTGTACTTTATGAGTAGAAGTAAATCCGTCATTTTATTTTTACTGGAGTTTATTTCAAGATCTTTAACTTTTATTATCCATTACAAAGTAAAACAGCAGCTACCTGAAGAAGCACTTAGTTGGTTAAACATTATAAGCTGAACAGCTTCTTTTACTTTTTTTAAGATTCACAAGCACTTATTACACACGAGACTGTTGCTTATACACCAATCAGGCGTAACATGATGACCACCTCCTTCTACGCTCATTGTCCACTTTATCAGCTCCACTTACTGTATAGCTGGACTCTGTAGTTCTACAGTTACAGACTGTAGTCCATCTGTTTCTCTGATACTCTGTTACCCTGTTCTTCAGTGATCAGGACCCCCATGGACCCTCACAGAGCAGGTACTATTTGGGTGGTGGATCATTCTCAGCACTGCAGTAACGCTGACGTGGTGATGGTGTGTTAGTGTGTGTTGTGCTGGTCTGAGTGGATCAGACACAGCAGTGCTGCTGGAGTTTTTAAACACCTCAGTGTCGCTGCTGGACTGAGAATAGTCCACCAACCAAAAATATTCAGTCAACAGCGTCCTTTGACCACTGATGAGGGACTAGAGGATGACCATCTACAAGGTGGACTGACATGGTAGGAGTGTCTAATAGAGTGGACAGTGAGTGTTTAAAAACTCCAGCAGCACTGCTGTGTCTAATCCACTTGTGCCAGCGCAGCACACACCACCACGTCAGCACTACTGCTCAGAATGATCCACCACTCAGGGCCCATGCTGGTCCTGACCACTGAAGAACAGGGTAATTTAAGGGTATTTACTCTTCAGCAGTTGTGTAATCAAGTAAAATTACTATAAAAGTAGCAGTAAGTATGGACGTCTCTTCCCACCACTGCTACTTACAAGGGGTTGATGGGATGAATGTACTGTAATTGCTACATAGACTTTATTTGTTATGTATCAGTTTCAAAGCTAAAAATGCACCATGCATATTACATAAATAAACAAATCAAGGGAATCTCATTGATAGCAGGATAAAGAAATATCCATAGACTGTTTACACGAATAACTGACTAAAAATTCTTTCCCCAGAAAGAGTAATGGCTCAAACTGCTAAGTACCAGCGTTTCCCAGCGGAAGATGTTGCTATAAAAACAGATCCAGTTTTCGGAGAGGTAGAGGCGACCCTGGAGGAGGATGTCTCTCTGCAGGGCACATGAGTAGTCTGGCAGGACAGAGGAGGAAAAAGAGGTCACAGGTCAGTGTGTCGAGGTCAGAGGAGTTAAGGCTTATTCTCAGCTGCTGTATGCAGTGCTATGACCTTGAAGGCCTGCGAAGTGTGTTGTACACTCAGAAAACAAACAAACAAAAAGATTTATGGCCATAAACATTGAGCTGTTACATAAAACTTATTCAAAACCATAAAAACCTACTTTACTTATTTATACGGATTAGAAGCAGCCCAATTTGGATAAGCCCAGAACTGATTTAATTCAATTGTATTAGATTTGTTAGATTTGTCCACTAAATCTTATTAGGAGGCTGTGCTGATGTGCAATAGTAACAGGAAACACATCATCAGCCAGGAAACTGCTTCAGCTGGCATGTTGGACGTGAAACGGCTCTGTTTATTTTTACGATCTGCTGCCATCCTTTGTTATTCAGTCCACCAATGAAACAGTGATGCACATTAACTTAATCTGTGGTTTTAATGTTTTTGATCAGATATTAATGCTTCATTTTGCTTATTTTGAGAGATAATCCAACGACAAACACCAGCGAACTAGCTAGCTAGCGTCCTTGCTAGGCCTGCTGTCACGGTAACGGGTGCAACAGTTAGATGTAATACACAGTGGCAGGGATTTATTGTGAACCAGTATGTAAAGTTGTATTCATTTCACATTCAAATGAACAGTTCATGGTTTCTGTAACTGTAGGTGACCTCGACGTGTTCGCATGGCATGAAGTGACGGATAGCGTTAGCTGGCTAACTGGCATGATGGTCAGCGTGAGAGCTGCACCTCAGTAGGAACGTTGTGCCCATAAACATCTGCTTTAATTAGCAGTTCAGCTGAGAGTGAAGAGAAATTCTAAAGCAGAGAATTTGAGCTGAAATCTATAAAGTTCTGTTTATTTCTTTCACATTAGACTTTAAAGTTTACCTGTGGCTGTAATGTGACACGGCTAATTTTGGACGTAGTAATAGTTTGGACGACAGTAAATGTTTGTGAATTTAACAAGTTTTGTCATTTGAAACATTTACACAGTGTAAATAATTGTGCTGTGAGTTCAGAAGGTACTATTAACTCTTATATACATAAAAGAATTGCATAAATCCTACAAGCACTTCTAATTTAAACGTTACGTAATTCAGTCAGGTTTATTGAACATGATGGAGAAACACAACCTATAATATTTTTTACATTGGATTTATGTATTGAAACTGAATGGAAAATTGTCATGTAATTAAAATAAATAAGATCTAACTTTTGAGCTTAAATATTTTCTTGAGTGTACAGGGAAAAGAATGCGTACCAATTAATTATGAATTGCTACTGGGCATCGTGAACTAACTCAGCATCCAGATGTCAGCCTTCTGTTATAGAAGTAGCCCTATGAATTTTCCTGACCGTTCTTAGCAACCACCACCTACAGGCGTAAAGAAAGCACTTCCGCCACAATGACTGAATCGTAGTCCTCATTTTCTGACCCTCGCATAAAAAACTGACCTCACATTACTTGTCTATGAAATTAATAATAATGCCTACTCACCCACGATGAGGCGCTCTGTGTCGGGCAGCTGCTTGAAGAGCTTTCTGAAGTCCTCATTGCGCTGCTTGTACGTGGGACTCAATACCTAAAAGACAAGATAGGACCAGTCAGATAAGAGATACACAAGCACACATCTCCAACCACAAAAACTCGGTCACACGGTAGGAAGGTGGTCCGACAGTCAAACCCAAGCCAGATGCAATTGGGAAAACAACATATTATCATATGTCCTCCTCTGAGCTGTGCACTAGGTCTGGTGTGTGTAATAAGCCACTTGACAAGAGGAAGGATAACATTCTTTGGAGCAAAGACTCCCTCCTTTTGGCAGAAGCTTCACTTCTTGTGTATATGTCCTGCCTCAAAACCGCAGCGTGAGACAGAAACAGTGCATTTTTGAACTAGACAAACACCCTTTCTTCATTGATCAACCATAAGCTAGGCCGGGGTCGCCAACATGCTGCTCTGGAGCTGCACGCAGCTCTTTTGGGGCCCCACAGCAGAATTTTCAGGTAATAATAAAATAATCCTCCTTTACAGTAAAACAAAGCTCTGCTGATCGTTCAACACAGTTTAACAGTAAATGGTCTTAAAGGCTGGAGTTAATGTAGAACTGCTGATTCACCCTTTAACCCTGAAGGTTGGCGCACGGACTGCTGGTCACCATAGCAATGCAGACAATCTTGCCTAGCTAGTAGCTAACGAAATGTCAAAGAGAAAGATTTAAGACGAACATTGATAATTTGGAGATGAATGAACTTTACAATCACTCTAGCTGGTTTCCAGATATGTTTCATCTGCAATGGGAAACTGTCAAAAAAGAAAAAAGTCAGCATTTAAGGTGGAGCAGAAAAATTCAAATGAGAACCTGGCAAATGAGAAATTGACTTCAGCCTTGTGAAAAAAATTGAGAGACATTTTACAAGAAACTGTTCCACTTTTGGAAAAATTTCCTGTCGGTGATGTGAGTAAAGCAGCTACAGCTGAGCTAAAGCTTAAAGCAGAGTTTTCATTTATATGAACTTTGTTAGCATAAACAAACACTTTAGCACACACTGAGATATATTTACAGCCAAGATGGTGAAATGGACAGAAAGTATTGTGGCTCCCAAGGTGGTTTAATTTTTGCTGAAAGGACAAAATGGGTTGCCGACCCTTAAGCTAGGCATTAGGTGCACACGTGGACCTTCAAGAAGTGAGGAAAATAAACCAGGCATAATATGAGATCGTTTCACACCGCAGATCTGCTGAAACAATTAGAATCTGCAAGTCTTGGTGAACACTTGGGATTTCTGGGACTTGTCAGAACACTTTAAAATTAAACTGACTGTAAATTCCTGGGATTCATCATTGCAGTGTTATTTGTCACCACCCAGAGCTTGATCATGAATCAGTGGGTGTAGCACAATGTAAAATGTTCTTTTCCCAGTGAACAGTAGTCATGAGCAGACAGTGAAACCTGGCATAAACAGAAACGTGTCCTGAATCTTTCTGCAAATTTCGGAGCAAGTCAGAATGTCCCATTCCTTCCCATCTGTGGGAAAATACACTAAAGCTGCTAAAGTCATAACAAAGCCAAACCAAAGTTTCTTTAACGTCTAAAAGGACCAGAACCCCAACTTCCCCTTTTCACCTTCTCATTGATCACTTACTGCTGGAATTCTCTCAAGCTCCCATTCCCAGTGAGCCCAACGACACTTGAATTCCTCAGGGTCCAGGATTGCTTCCCAGTCAGACAGTGTACCAAACTCCATGCTGACCACTTCCATCAGCTAAAACAAAAAAAAGGCCACAGGGGTCTCCAGCACAGTCGTCAGCCCAGCTGATTTATCTTTTGGCGAGATCAGAGGTCACTCTTTCTGGAGTGGGACCTTTTGTTGGTGTGATGAGCCCCAGCCCAGTCTCATGAGTGCAGTCTAGCTCTCAGTTGACCAAAAGTAACCTACTCATGTTTGTCATCACCAGGGCATCCAGTCTAGGAGCAGGCGTTCCCTGAGATTAAGACAATGAAAAATAGATTGCTTCACACCCCTCAAACTGCACTGGAAAGACATCCGGGGATTCCTCCACCCACTGAATCCTTTCCCGAGATCCACCTGAATGTCTGCAAGAGAGTTTTAAAGCAGCTAGTTTTCCAAGTCTTTGGAACCTCGCGTCAAACTGATCATATTTCACTGGTGCATTCAGCAGCTCCAACTGGAAACACTTTCCTTAGCTGATCTTTCCTTGTTTTGAGGCCATGGTATTAGTTTCTGTCAAAATTAGAATAGCGGAATAGTCTTCCACTATTACACTACTCTTCGAGACTTGGACACTAGGTTGAAATCATACGTGATGATGTTGTTGAGTGGGATCCTCAGAGGGCACACTTCTTGGGCTCTGTTGGGTAAAGCAGTTCCACTGCAAGTCAGTCTAGAAGTAAGATCCAAGCACAAACACTGCCACCATAGCAATCAAGGGTCAAAGAAACAGTGTTTGAGGTCTCTTCCAAGTTGGGGATACTTAGGTGAATGCAGTTTGAAACAGCAGGCAATCCCTTGTGAGAAACCGATTCCATCAGATCCTAAAGCATGTTTGGTTAAAACAAATTCCAAAAGAGTAACACACTTTATTCGCGCAGTCCAAGAAACAGAGCTAAGACTAAACAAGCACAAAACCTAGACTGAACAGATCCGCTATGTCCACCAAAACCACTCACAACAGCAACTCTGCCCAGAGCTCTTTTCAGGCTTCCTAGAAAACAACTGTGGAGTACAGCGGGGGTGGGAGGAGAGTGAGTAAGTGGGGGAATGTTTGTGTGTAGAAAGAAAAAAAGTGGGAGGAGGGGACGGGGCTGCACATGAACCAATGAGATGAGTGCAGAGCAGAGTGTGTTCTGCGTTCTAGGCACCAACACACTCTTGCCTTCAGCAAGAAGGGCTGTTGAGATTTATTGAGTCCCAGGCACTCTGAGATTATGAGATTCTGCATTTCAAATTCTACATCAGACCACCTCAGATGTAAGCCCCCCGGGTGGAAACACCTCAACTCTGCCAGGTCTTTGCTGGCAGCCCCAAAGCCGTACCCTCCTTACATCCTGCAGATGCACTCACTGACCCCATTCCAACTGCTTCCACATTCTTCCCCTCGCCTCTGCTTCCGAGAAATCCTGGGTTCAGCAGAAAAAAACAGTGTTGCAAAAGTGTTCGTGCCATTTTTCCATAGGAGACGACCTTGGATGTGTGGGTTCCATGAGATAGGAGCAGACTCACAGAGCAGGCCATTGTGCACACAAGAGCTGTTTGGTGGAGTCGGCCTAAACATTGTAGCATGGCCAAAGACACCCTCCAGGCAGTTCACTCCCTCTCCCTCTCTCTCAGTGAGGTGAATGAACTGCAGTAAACCTTTCTCTAGAAGGAATGGGTCTCGGGGAGGCTCATGCCAAAGAAGTGAATCACCTCTTTCTTTCTGACTCTCTCCCACTCTCTCTCTATCCTTTCTCCAGCAAAAAACATCTGCTTCAGTTCTGGTATCTTCTCGCCCAGCTCCACTTTATGACTGAAGTCAAAATGAACAGCAAACCTTTCGTTTCCAGGATTCTCCTTCATCACAGTTACGCCCCTTTTATCTTTTCCTTTCTCTCACGCTCAAAGTGAAACAAGCACATGGGAACAAACTGCTGCTTTTTCATATTACAGCTGCACTCTACCCAACAGTGTTCCTATATAGTTTTAACTATTCAAAGACATATTATTGTACTATTTGCAATACGCAAACAATTAAAAATAATGAAACATGGTTAATCACATTATTTTGTGAAGTCAACATTAACCCCGTCAAATCCCAGGTGTATTACATACTAAGGCTTATTATTGTTTAACTATGGAGACTTCTATGCAAACGGGTTCAGCTATTCTTATGTTATAGAAGTATGTAATAAAATTTGGCCATGTAAGGGGATATACGATAGTGTCTGCATGTAGCACTCAATGAGTGTCTATTTCATACATATCACATATATAGTCGGTGAGTGTATATATCATATATACCTTATATAAAGGAAATTAACATACACACCCATGGCGTTTAATATGTTTTATTGTTAGCAGTTCCATACACCAAATTATAGCTCCTTAACAAGCAGCTTGTTCCTACATCACAGTAACAAACTCCGCCCACTCGCTGCTCAGCCGGCAGTTCGTTCTCCAGCTCCTTACACTAAATTCCCAAACTGTCGTCACCACTGAGCAGCTTTTCAGTCGGCAGCTGTGACAGAAGAACAGCTAAACAACCTGGAATCAGCCAGAAATGAAGCCAATACCATTCAGCAAATGTGCAGTCTGATCTTCAGAGTCGGACCAAATCAGACTGAGCCATAAAACTGACCCAATATCAGGTTCAGCTCAGTTTGGTCAGTTTCTTCAGATCAGTATTAATGTTGTTTTGTTCCAGCCGGTCTGTAAAGCTTCTTACAGCCCGTTTAGTTTGGCGAATGGTGTTGGGTTCATTTCTGGCTGATTCCAGGTTGTTCAGCTGTTCTTCTGTCAGAGCTGACGACTGAAAAGCTGCTCAGTGGTGACGACAGTTTGGGAATTTAGTGT
Source organism: Pygocentrus nattereri (assembly GCF_015220715.1). Classification (NCBI taxonomy): domain Eukaryota; kingdom Metazoa; phylum Chordata; class Actinopteri; order Characiformes; family Serrasalmidae; genus Pygocentrus; species Pygocentrus nattereri. The sequence goes on from NC_051228.1 coordinate 4,973,355, forward strand.
CGTCTCGTCTTCAGAGTCGGACCAAATCGGCTGTCGGTCAGATGTGATCTTAACAGTGTCCGTTTTCAGTTTGTGGCAAAGTAAGAAGTGAAAACGTTCAAATGGCTTGAGCGTCTCCTACAGCTGTCAAAGTCGTTGCTTAGCAACAGCGACTCAGCGGAGTGACACAGTGTTTGTGAAAAAGCTGTGATGTTATGGTGAAATAACAGCACAGTTAGAATGCTTCTCAACCAATCGGCTCGTGCAGCTGGACCTAACTGTTGTATAAATATCATATATACAATCAGTGACTGTATATATCATACATATGATACATGTACCTCACCCCATGACCTGTCAGTAGTCCGTAGTCCCGCTCTCTCTTTAGCCCCAGGTGTTTCTTGTTTGCTCTCCATGTACTTATACCCCTTGTTTTGATTTGTTCCTTCCTTGGTGTTGTTATTTGTTGTTGTGTCAGATTCTCGTTGTACATATTTCCAGATGAATGCAAGATAGTTTAAAGTTCTGCCATCTCAAGCAGTTAAATTAATGGTCATCTATCTCCAGAGAAATCTAATGCATCTGTCGGTCATTAGTCTTAGGGTGACCTCAGTGCAACAGATGAAAATAGATGGTCGCAAGGCAGATCTGGTTGCTTCACCTAATTCAACTCATGCAGCTGGATTTGGTTTTAAACAGAGCAGCATGTGAGTGACTCAACCTGGTGCACAGGCCTTTAAAATTAGCCACTAAACACACCTGATTCAACTCAACTGTTATGTGCCATGTTTAGTGTGTGTGTGTGAGTTTGGGAAACTACCAGACTGACCTGGACACCAGCCCTACAGGTCCAGAGACAAGTGCCCCTGGCATTACCATGAAACAGAATTTGCTAATATAATAAATGCACTGCATTTATGTGGAGTTCATTCCTAAATGATATATATGTATATGTGTGTGTGTGTGTGTGTGTGTGTGTGTGTGTGTGTGTGTGTGTGTGTGTGTGATTACAGCATCACAGAATTACACTGTTTTATTCCATTGTGTTCCAAACTCCCATGTATATAAATGTGATAATAGTTTTATTCATATGTAATTACATATGTAATTACAACATTATAAAGTCAACTACATAATTAGCTACATACTGAATTACATTAATATTTGATTTACCTTCTGAATCAACAGGATTGTCTTGTTTCATTCAGTCACAGTGCACTAATAAGATAAGATAAGATAAGATAAGATAAGATAAGATAAGATGGTCCTTTATTAGTCCCACAAACGGGGAAATTCTCAGTGTTACAGCAGCAAAGGAGACGGCACTGTACTCACGAAAAAAGAGAGGTAACAAGACGAGAATTAACAAGCAGGTAAATAACTTTGTTAAGTACTTAACAAGGTTTTTTACAGTTTATTACTTGCTAGGGTTGAGAGAGTAATCTGTAAATGTATATAACAATAAGTGTAATTACATATGTTTATATGTAATTACATAGTTATGAGCTGTCAGGTTCACTTGAACTCTGTATAAACCCAATCAGTGCTCTGGAGGAATACTGTTAACGCTCCTCTGGGTACGTATGTATGTATGAATGTAAATGGGATGTCAGTTCTTCTTGACTTCTTGATGTGACATGAAATGAGTATCACCCCAGTAAAGTAACAAGTGCATATCGGCAGAGTGCGACTACAACCGACATCCTAACATTCCTATTTCCTGCCGATTTTCCTAAACAGGATATGAACTGGCAGCTGTTTCTGCTCATTCAAGAAGCCTCACCCACCACTGGCGCAACTGCTGAGACACTGCCATCAACACTGCACAACAGACGTCAACATGCAACTCTATACTGCTGTCGGCAGCGTCTTTCAGCGCTGAAACGTGAACTGAACAATTAAAGGCTAAAAATAAAACGGAATGAAAACAAAGAAAAGCTGTGGGCTCTTGATATGGAAACGTATAAGCTGTGCAAGTCCTTCCTCTCATTGAGACGCGACACACTAGGCTTGGCGTCTCTCCTCTGACACGTTAGAAATATTTTTATAGCAATATCACAAGAAGACATAGTATCTCTGCAACTGGAAAGGAAGAATAAAAGTCTTAAAACAGTCATATGTAAAAGTTTGAACATCCCCAAAAGAATTTTCGTTTGATTTCTGAGTGAAAATAAGTTTTCCTGCAAATTTCAGCCACTATATATATATATATATATATATATATATATATATATTCTGGTTCCATTGACTTACATTACAAGTAAAATATGTTTTTTTGCTTCTCCTGGATGTATATATATATATATATATATATATATATATATATAATGGATCCAGAATTTTTTACAAGCAATTTTGGGCCATTTCATTTGGTCCATTCATCATGAAATTATGACACAACATAAAGGCCAACAGGTATTTTCAAATTATGTATATATATATTATATATATTAAATATATATATTAAAAACAGTCAATTACTGTTTATTTGCTGAATTGAATATATATATATATATATATATATATATATATATATATATATATATATATATATATATATATATATATATATATATATATAATTCAGCAAATATAGAGTAATTGACTGTTTTTTAAAGGAGAATTCACAAATTCAGCCAATTTCAATTACTGAGATGTAAACAGTCACTCAGAGTGGGTTTGGTGTGAATTGCTTCAGATTTCTTTACAGTGGTGGTGATGGGAACCAGGAGCTGCCATGTCTACAACACAGATATAGACATTTTATTTACTATCCAAAACCACCAGCGAAGCTACGCGTGTCTTCTGAGGCAAAATGTTGAACAAAAATCTGAAAAAGTTGAAAACTTTTCTTTGGGAACTATTTTGCCTTGTAATGCCCTGCATGTATCCCTCCACCATGAATGGACTTTAAAAACAGTGTTAAGCCAAAATCTACTCAAGACTATAACATCTCAGACATCAGGCAGTGAACTCCTAACCATTTCATGTAGGAACTTTCTGTGATGGGGCTTTTAGAGCTGGACGTCTGGTTCCCATCACCACCACTGTGAAGAATTCTGACCCTGTTTCTCTAGAACAGGGTTTCACACCAAACCACTCTGAATGACTCTGTTTACACCTAAACCATTTAATTATGCAGAGCTAAGTTTTATTTGCCTTCCAAAAGTTCTGCTCATCATGAAGTGTCCATACAACCTACAGGGCATCAGCCATTTTAAAAGTGTATCAGGCCTCCAGTCCATTTAAGGCTAACAACAACCCGAGTGGACATTCTTTCGGCAATGCGTTCGTCCGGACTCTGTGTTGCTTACTGTCCAAGACAGAGTTTAGGCCGGGGCCCAGACACTAACGTTGACAAAACATCAGGGAAGGCATTTCCACTCTCCTCTTAGAGCACATTGTCTGAGTGCCCATGCTCTCATGGGAAAACATTACTGGACAACGTTAAATCGTGAAAGTGACCGTGGGCGTGAGAACTGCGTAATATTACACCGATTCCATCTGGCTTTGAAAAACAGAACGATTCATAGCTGTAAACACTTCAGAGCTGTGTACACAGAGGAATGATGCCAAAACGACTAAAATATACTAAATATTATCTACTGCTATAAATATCACTGATGCCTCATCTGCTACTTACACAGATCATCTCTAGAGTTTTAATAAAGAGTCAGAATCTCAAGAGTCTGAAATTTAACAAGTCATATGACCGGAGAATGTACGGCCGGGGAGAGTGGGGCACAACCCAACACCTCTTGATTTGTGCTAAATAATATATAAAACGTTTGAGCAGGAGTAACACTGCTTTATACAAAAGGGGCACAGGGGTAACTGTGACAGAGCTGGTTGTAATAGACGCTGAAGAGTCTGGGAACACAGTTAATCTCATATAATTCTCTGTTGTTTGAACATGACAACATTTTCTACCTAAATATATACATATATGTGTGAATGTACAGTATATCGCCACTGTCAGAACAAAACCTCATATCTCCAAAGTGGTGACTTTACAGAAGAAGGGAAAAACTTACTTTACTTTTAATGGAAGTCAATGGAACCAGAAATTTTTCCAGGTCATTTTGAGACATTTGTTTCGGTCCGTTCATCGTGAAATTTTCACACCGTGTAAAGAACAACAGGCGTTTTCAAATTACGTCAAAAACTGAAAAACGACAAAATTAGAGATGTAAGGTTTTGTTCAGACAGCAGCGATATTTATGTGCAAGTGTATGCATAAAAATGATTTTAGTACAGAACAAAACAGCTGTCAAATTTATTTTTGAACATGAAGTAGAGGAGCTACAATTAGCACTATAAAACTAAGTTTTTGATGGATCTGTGCATAAAAACTCCCCAAAAAACCCAACTAACTGAACTTTATGAGGGATTTCCTCATTCTGTACTTTGGGAGTTCTATTGACCTTTTTTCTGCTGCACATTCAAAAACAAGAACCGATCTGAACGGGAAGCAAGGGAGCGGTTTTAATTCTAGTCTTAAAAATAATGGTTCTTCAAGGGTTCTAGTCTTTAGTTCTATATAGAACCATGAACACTCAAAGTACCCTCTGCATGATTAAAGAGTTTTTTTTTTGCATCATGCATGGTTCTTCAGACTGATGGAGAATGTGCTGTAGATGGTTCTATATGGAACCTTTTTGAAAAGGCTCGAAAAAAAGTGTCCCACTACTGTTACAAGCCAAAGAACCCCTTTTGTGGTTCTATTATAGAACCCTGTTTGCTAAGAATGTAGTTCATCTTCCACCTACTGCAATCATTATTTAAAAATAAATAAATAAATAAATAAATAAATAAATAAAAATTCATTTTTTTTGGAGTTTTGCCAGTGTATCTAATTTAAGCATCCAATTTTGCCAATTAGCTAACTGCTTGCTAGTTAGCTCAACTGTTTGGCAAAACACTCATTCAGAGCAAGCACCAATGCTAATAACACCTGTGCTAGCTTCCTAACTAGCCTATCGCATCGCTACTGGTAGAACCCAACTTTGTATCTCCATTTTTGCCGTTTTTCAGTTTGACATAATTAAAAAGTGCATGTTGCTCTTTACGTTGTGTGTAAGTTTCATGATGAATGGACCAAAATAAATGGCCCACAGTTACTTTGAAAAATGTCCGGTTCCATTGGTGTTCGTACATGAAAAGTACAGAAGGTCCTGTAAAGTTGCCATTTTAGAGACATGAGGTTTCGTTCTGACAGCAGCACTAAACTCTTCAGAAAGAAATCTTTCTAAAAACACCAGTAGTGTGTGTACTGATGCACTAATTGGTGGTGTAATCGTTCTGCTACCAAACTTGGGCAGATTAAGAGACCCTTATTAGTCCCACAAACGGGGAAATTCCACCTCCGCATCTAACCCATCCGTGAAGTGAAACACCACATACACACTAGTGAGCACACACACTAGGGGGCAGTGAGCACACTTGCCCGGAGCGGTGGGCAGCCCAATCCGCAGCAGCCGGGGAGCAGTTGGGGGTTAGGTGTCTTGCTCAAGGACACCTCTGTCATGTGCTATCGGCTCTGGGGATCGAACCAGCGACCTTCCTGTCATGAGGCTGGATCCCTAACCTCCAGCCCACGACTGCCCCAGAGAGCTAAAACTATAAAACGGTACCCCTCAGTACTGACTCAACACCCAATGGAAAAAGCATAGGTCCATTTCTCTGGTGCCAAAGGTTCTGCCACTTTGTGCAGTGGAAAAAAGCCCATAGTCATAACAGTGTGTTACACTAACCCCTCCAATGGGAGGCTGCGTGTTTTCCTGGCTACTCTCACTTTAAGTTGTTTACTTGCCTCCAAACGTTACAGCTGCTCAGACCGTCAATATAATTACACAGGAGTGAATTCTGTAACATCTCAGCCAGTAATTAAAAACACCTACAATAATAAAAGGCACTTTCACAGTAAAAGTAACTTTTTCCATGTGAATACTTAGAAATACACGTCCAATTGCTGAGAATACTGGTAGATGGGGTTGCTATGGGAATATGAAAACATGCCCAAAAGCATGTTCCACTGGAACCTGTTTAACCATATAAAAGGTCCATATTACATTTTACCCGGTGCTCGTTTGTGCCCTGCTCTCATAAAATAAATAATGACCCGAAGAAAAGAAAAACACGGCAGTACTTACGTTGTACCAGCTTTGACTTTTCTGTTGGTGGTCCGACCCAGAGAGGAATGAAAGGAGACAAAAGCAACAGCATGATTAGACAGCAATCATTTAAACAGCATCTTCACCAAGACATAAAAACCTGACCACACCACAGGCTTGTGCTTCAAATCTGCAGATATACCTGTGTAATACCTGTAATGCAATTACAGTGCCATTGTATAGCAGCGGTGCCATGATAAATAAGCCACAAAGCGGTGGAAAGACTAAAGGTTAAAATAGGCCACAGGTATAGACGCAGGTCTGCAAAGGGGTAAACAAAAGAGGGCAACTTCAGGAAGAGTTTGACACTTGTAGATAAGTGAAGTGTTGTTGAAGAACAGAGAACCTGAAGCTTTAACCTGCAGACAAAGAACCCCTGAATAGAGCACAGGACACGACTGACTGAGAGCTGTATTAAGCCATTCTGACGTTCAGGTTGACGCTCACAAGACCATGCAAGAGTCAGAGACCACCCTTCATTTCTTTCATTTCCATTCCAGTATTTCTGAAGAGATTATATAGAAGATAATCCACTTGCAAAGAACAGGGACTCCTAACAACCACCTGGAACGCCTGGTAGACCCCAAAACTGCCCCCATCAGATAAACAGCACTGAAAGCTTTCATCTCTGAGAGAGAGGAGAAGATCAAGCTGCTTCAGATCTGAGAACATCCACAGGTGTTTCTGTCCATCCTTCCACTGTGAGAAGACCACTCAGCGCTGTGGGTCTGAAAGGACGTGTAGCTGATCAAGAAGAACCTCACTGAGAAAAGGAGACGGACACATCAAACAAAGAAGCCGAATGGTGGACTGACCACCCCAGACGGTTCTTCAAGGGTTGTTCGTAAAGACAATGGTTCTACATAGAACTACGAGAACTCAAAGAACTCTCTGAATGCTTGAAGGGTTCTATGCATCTTGAACGTGTTCTTCAGTTTATCGGAGAATGTGCTGTATAGGCTTCTACACAGAACCTTTTTGAAAATGGTTCTAAACAGCACCAAAAAGGATTCTGCTATTGTTACGATATCAAGCTCGTCAGAGTAGAAGAACCCTTTTTGGTGAAATATAGGAACCTTTTCGAAAAGGTTCTATACAGGACCATTTACAGCCCATTCTACGCCAATCTGAAGAACAGTTTCACCCTGCAAATAACCTTTTAATCATGCGGGTTCTATAGAGATCCATTTTCTTTGCTAAAGAACCCTTGAAGAACCGCCTTTTTTAAGTGTGTAGAACTGAAATCAATGAAGGTGGTCTCCGACTTTTTCCACAGTACTGTATGAACAGGGGTCCAAACTTCTGTCTGACGCTTCAGTCGTGTGCAAAAGTTTGGGCACGCCTGGTCAAATGACATGCTATGTTGATTTTCTGAAAGAAAAAAAAAACATTTATTAAAATGAAACTTTTAGTGCACTTACTACTAACATATTAGAATATAGTAAAACATCAAATGCGGCATGGGCTAAGATTTTTGCCAACACTGTTTGCCACATTTTATGATTTATTATGTTCAAATATGCTAATTTGCTAAAGTTAACAGTAAACAGAGAGAAACTGTGCAGTAAAATGACAGAAGTTCCTGTGAAGGAACTGATTTTAGTTTATTTTCTAGAACTGACATTAGTATGTAGTTTGACTGGGGTGCCCAAACCTTTGCATGAGACTGTATATTTGTATATGAGCACTGTGCGTCCACCAAGTCTCCACTAGGGGGCTGTCTTTCCTAAAAAACGCAGTGGATCTGCTGCTGTTAAACCGTGCATCCATCACAGGTTGCAGGAAATTGAGCAACACCGCTAACTGACCACTAACTGCTAATTCACTTATGTCTGCCCACATGAGACCCCCACGCCCACCCACCCCCCCCCCCCACCCCCATTCTCAGAGAGACCAGACTGATGCTTCCTTTACAGACGCTTCCTCTACGAGCTCCAAAGGCCACAGCCAGCATGTAGTCTCTTCCTTTCCATCTCTACAGACAGGTGAAGAAGTTTTAGCACCCCTCGTCTAACTATAAAATGAAACGGTCTGCTCATTTTCCAGGGAACAGAGAAGTAAACATGTCCATTTCAAAGTACAATTACCGGACGGCTGAACGTTTGGGGGGAAAAAAATGAAATTCTTCCAATCAACAAAGCATAATTCAAACGGGGAGTGCCAAAACTTTTGCACACAGCCTTGGAGTAACATTCACCAAAACGTCTGCAGCTGACTAGGGGTCTATCACTCATAGCGGTGGGGTTCTGGGGGCAAACGACACAAAAATAAATGCTTACTTTAATCAGGTTTAGTCTGTCATACTGGAGGGGAAACAATTTCAATGAAGACGTTAAACTGGTGATAGAAGATTGTGGGGGGCAACAAATTAGCATTAGCGTTGGATTTGTAGAGATGAATATTAAAACCACACACACACACACACACACACACACACACAGATACACACACACACACATATATATCGCTGCCAAAACCTCATATCTCCAAAATGGTAACTTTACAGGAGAAGACTAAAACACACTTTACTTATAATGCAAGTCAATGGAACCAGACGTCTTTCCAAGTCGTTTCTTTTGGTTCATTCTTCATCAAACTTACAAACAATGCAAAGGACAACAGGCATTTTAAAATTATGTCAGAAACTGGAAAACGACAATAATGGAGATAAAAGGTTTTGGTTTGACATATATATACTGTATATATACATATATATGGGACATGTATGTCACGGATAAATAGGAAGAAAGCACAGTACTGTGCAAAAGTCAGAGACGATCACTTTATTACATTTCCGACCACATTCCACTTTTCAGATAATACCTGAGGAGATTAGATATAAGATTATCCACTTACATAAGGAAGGAGAAATTTGATTAAAAATGATTAAAAGCTACAGAACAATTGTGTCTCCTAACAACCGCCTGGAAAACCTGGCAGACACCGAAACTGCCCCCATCAGATAAACAGCACTTTCATCTCTGAGAGAGAGGAGAACATCAAGCTGCTTCAGATCTGAAAACATCCACAGGGGTTTCTGTCCATCCTTCCACTGTGAGAAGACCACTCAGCGCTGTGGGTCTGAAAGGACATGTAGCTGATCAAGAAGAAGCTCAGTGAGAAAAGGAGACGGACACACAAAACAAAGAAGCTGAACGAAGGACTCAGATGGAGTCCAGAGTCCAGACCTCAGCACCACTGAATGGGTTTGATTACTTCAGAAGATCAACCAGCTTCTCAGACTGAACTCCGGGGGCGTGTCTGCAGATTCTCTGAGCAGCTGAAAGTGAGTCTCCTGAGAAGAATGGAAGCTGGAAGCGAGGGAAAATGTGGACATGTAACACTGAATCTCCTGATTTCATTTGTAGTTGTTGAAGCTTTCTGCCTTTTTTCCTGACACTAAAATGAATAACGTTCACTTCATGGCTGTTAGGACGTTAAATGAAAGAAAGGTGGTCTCTGATTTTTGCACAGCGTTATCCGCTGGCTTTCAAATGATGCTGAGTGCTGATAAAAATAGCAGGAAATGTAGCTGGAAAGGCTAATAAAGCTGCTGTAGAGCATCTCGAATGCCTCCCTGATATGGAAATAGCCGTAACTTCAGCCTGAATTAGTCAGATTCCCTCAGACGTGCCCAGTGGCTAAACATGCACTCATCTCAAATAACAGCTAGAGGTCAGAGCAACAGCACAAGCTATCCTGTAGCTACGTTTATTCAGTGTGTGTGTGTGTGTGTGTGTCAGCTGGGCGCTCACGTGTGGACTGTGAGTGGAGCAGCAGCGAGCATCATGTGAGGCCTGCGTTTTTTTTGGCCCGTGTCCTCTGAGAGCGCCGTCACAGTTTCGCTACACACACACCACTGACGCTGCTCCAATCAGATCCGCGGACGCAGCGGCCGGGCGGGTCACCCAAACCCAGCTCGCTATATACTCCAGCGTGGCTTTGTATATTTGTTTTTGTACATTTTCAGGACAAAGATGCAGGAAAACCAGAGACCAGGTCTGACCAAGATGAGAAAGTTCTTATTAAATGTTGATACATACATATCTTGACATATGGGGGCATACTTTGTTGCATATACGTATTTACCTATATAAAACACATATTTACCACTAATTATACATACAGATACTTACATATGTGTATACAGAAAGTATATATACATAGATACTTATTTAATACATATGTTATTAGTTATAGGCATGCATTACGCTACTGCATGTACTTACTTACCTGTATGTACTTATATGTATATATGTATATATCATTTTATTACTACATATATGTAATGTAATTATATATGTACATACATGTAATTATGATGTCTCATATATTGCATAAATGTAATTATGCATATGTATATATATATATATATAATCGAGCACATGTCCTGAAATTGTATAAAAACAACAGATGTTTCATTCAACATTGAGCCTCAACTCACCATCACCATCCACTACAAACTGCCTACTTTCCACTCACTGACCACTTTCTGACCTCCACCTTTCTCACGGGTCCACCATATAGGCGCACAATTACAGAATATAGTCCATCTGTTGGTGCATCCATCAGCCGCTATCTATGCCATTCAACACTGGTCAGTTTCTGACCAAAGGACTACTGTTGTCCAGATATGGCTTAGGTGATGGATCATTCTCAGCGCTGTGGTACTGCTGGAATTTGAACATATATCAGCGCCACTGCCAGGCCCAACAATGTGCATCAAGAGCGGCTCTGTGGTCAGAAATTGACCACTAATGAATGGCTAGAGGATGGCTGAGGGCACATTAACAGTGCTCCGGCGCCTCGACGGACTCCCCTCTTCAGCTGGCCACATGTGGGCGTGACAAAGACGTCCTGCCAAATATGATGTAATAAATGTGCTGATTTTCTAATAATCGAAAAGCAATTTTAGCATGTTATTAATCGGTCATTATGCTGTTGGGTATAAATACGTGGACCTTCGAAATGCTGTTCTTATCCATCACGGATGGCAAGAAGAGGATTATCGCTATTGCTCTACTGTACCTGTGAGAAAAGGCAGCCGGTCCGACTGGGTTCACCAGGCCGGCAGCGGAAAGCTGTAATTTGGCACGGATGGATCAAAACGGACAGGGAACCCTGACACTGCAATTACTAGCTTTTCCTTGAATGTTTCATACATTGCGTTGTGAACACTTATGGCACAAACACCAGCTATTTTCTGATTGGATAGACGCGTCACATTGGCCGGATTCATTTGCATAAAGCTCAGCCCGGCTCAACTTTTCGCCACAGCGTATCCCCAGACTCAACAGGCCGGACCCATCATGCACTGCCCGGCTACGTCTGGTTGAACCGACGCTTTCCATTGAAAACAAACGCGCCAACGGGCCGGAGCCCGTAAACGCAGCGTAGGACTATCTGCGCATCAACAGATGGACTACAGCCTCTAACTGAGCACCAGCAAGGGAGGGGTTTCTAATAAAGTGGCTAGTTGTGAATCCTGAGCAGGTACTAGCACACATCAGCTTTAGCAGGGAAAGTACAGGCAACTACCGAACCAGTTAACAGCTGGACGTAAGTAGGTGGGGCGCAAATGGAATCTGACAATGACCTCAACGTTAGCATTCGCAACACAAAGCATGTTAGCAGAAAGCAGAGGGCTAAAGGACAACACTGTTGTGCAGGAGGCTGGAAATGCTAACGTTAATGAGGGCAGCTAAAGGGTGCTGGGGATTGTTCAGGTAAAGTAAAAGAACCTTAGCTCAACAATATCAAGGTTGCTGTAACACAGGGCTGTCACGATGAATCGATTCACTTCGTTACTTGATTCGTAAAAATAAAATATTAAAAAATCACCTTTCTTGATGAATTGGCAAATACGACGCTGCATATTTTAATTTCTCCTGTTTCCTAATCCCATTTCACCCCTCGGCCCTACCAGTTCGCCCTTACCCCTCCGGTTGCCGCAGCCACGTTCAGGCATAGGGTGTCCCGATTTTTGTTGAGATAGACTGGTAGGGTGACGGTGTTGGGGCTCTGCGGCCTCCAAAAGTCAGGTTTTTCAGAGTTACTCTCTAGGGTGTTATAGATGGAAAAAAAAACGGAAGGATGCGCAAGTGACCAATTTTTTTAGCTAATTTTTTTTTTCTCCATTTTTTACCTTTTTTTTGGTTCAAAAATGACCATGTCCACTGTTCTGTCTTAGTTTAATGTCGCTTCAGTGTATTTTGGTCTTTTTCTTCATAACAAGTATAAAAATCGCTAATAGTATGCTGACGTTTCTGTAGCTAGCTAGCTAAATTTTTCAATCCCACCATTTAAGGTGGAACGAGAAAATTCAAGTAAGAAACTGGTGAATATCTGACTTCAGCTTCATATCACTGAAGAATTAGTGGGGGGTGATAATAAATAATTGCCCCCCTCTTTGAAGGCGTATGATGCCCTAAATGTATCTAAAGCCCAGCAGTGAGGAGCTGAACTTCACCCTCCTCTGCTGTCCCTGCAGAGGGGCAGGGTCGCCCACAGAGCAGCGCTGGTAGCTGTTAATGAAGTGATGCTCTTTTATTTGAGGGTCTCATTTCATAGAGGAAGATTTCAACCACTACCCCTTATAGCTCAGTTCTAAGGGGCGAGGAGACACTCGGAAAACGAGGGGTAGGGGTAAAAATCAGAAATGGGATTGGACCCTTAGGCTAAAGTTTGAGCAGCTGATGTTGCTTCATGCATCATTCTACTGAATTAGTTCAAAGTGTTGAAAACACATGTGGGATTTTCAACTGACTTGGACTTTAGATTGAAATCCCTTTGCTTTGAGTGACCCTGTATCTCAATTACGTTTATTTTACTAAAATGAATGACTGAATGTTTCATTTTATCACTACCAAAACAATCACTTCACTTCTGAAACTCCGAATGTTTCAGTACTGACCATTTTAGCTCATTTTGAGCAGCGTTCAAAAACGCTCGTCAGTACAGTACATGACTATTAGCAGCTGTACACACATAAAATCATCACAAGTTTAATCAGCTGTAGAAAATGTGTGTTTCCGTGGTGACAACTCAAAGTTTCACACTGGTTTTCAGACTTCGGGACACATTTACTTCAAAACAATGGGATCTAACTGTTCACCACGTGGCCATGAGGGACAGGGATGCAGTCTCGCTCCCTGCTATAAAATACAGGGCGTGGCTAAAATAAGCCTCCGCCCACAGACTAAAACTCTGTGTTTCTTGAGTGTCACGAAAAGATTAGACGGCACTTTTTTCCATTTAAAAGTTAAACCTCATTTAAATCCAAATTTTCAACTTTACTTTGAACGAAATAAAAAATACCTTAAAAAAAAAGTGTAAATGTGTGGTTTATGGTTTGGGACAGACACCTCCCAATAAAAATCACCCTATAAAGGACGATTTTGCATATATTTTTCTTATTACTATCTCAATGAATGCCTTTGGATTTAAATAGATACTAACATAATCCTAAATATCTATGGTTTGAGTACTTCACGGATTTCTTGAAAAAAAAATTTAACTGCAGGACTGCAGTTTGAAATAATTCAGTAGAATAATGCATATAAATATAATTATATATATATATATATATATATATATATATATATATATCACTGTTGTCAGAAAAAAAATACTTATACCTCCAAAATGGTAACTTTACAGGAGAAGGAAAAAAATCTACTTTTAATGTAAGTGTCACGTGCTCGGATCCAGCCTCGCAAGACAGGGACTCCAATTCCCAGAGTCCTTTGGAGTCTCACGTGACTTCATACTCCCCACCCCACTCCTGGCGGAGATCTAAGTCTCCTGATTATTAAAGACTTCCACCTGTATTAAATTAGATGGGACTCTAAGGTTGGGCTTTTTAGATACCTCTGTCTTTGTCGTTTTGGATATATACCTTTTTGGCCTTGGCTCGGACTGGGATTACGATTTTGTTTTTGTTCTATTGGCAATCGAGTTAATGCAAGTTAATGGAACCAGAATTTAGAATTTTTTCCAAGTCATTTTGAGTCATTTCTTTTAGTCCATTCATCATGAAATTTACACACAATGTAAAGGGTATTTTCAAATTCTCAAAAAACCCGAAAAAGGTCAAAAATGGAGATAGGAGGTTTTGATCCGACAACAGCAATATACATATATATGATTAGGAGTCAAAAATTATGAGTGGCTAGCATTGTGCCGAGTGGCTCTGAAGACCAGGAGCCGCATTACAGAAACTTCTTAAGTCTAAAATCTTATTTTATGCGCTTGGTCACCATGACAACCTTAGTTAGGACTGAAATAAGGAGAGAAGCTATTACAGAACAACAGATCTTCAAGTTCATAATCTTCAGACCAGATAAGACAATGGTACTACAGAAACATCCCAGCTAGACTAAGTCACCTGAAAACTGTCCTAACTTTAAGAACCCCAGAGCGTCTTAACTTCTGTTTTAACCGTCCACTTTTATTGCTTTATGCAGTCACAGGAAGCACAGTTCAGTTTAACTAGCATAACCACGTCACATTTATCCACACAGGGACTTTGACTGAAGACTGAAGAGGTTTTTTAACAGCGTTTAAGAAATCTCAGATGCTACAGACACGATCTCTACTAGTATTACCTTCATGTGTTAATGCTGACGACAACTGGTCAGAAAAAATATTAGTAATGGTGGTGAAAATGAGGAGACTGAGCTAAATGTGTGTCTGTTTATAACACAGCTCACTCAGCTAAAGGGTTTGGGAAACTGAAACTGAAAGTGGAGAGCAGTGACACTGAAAAACAGCAGGGGGAGCTCTTCTTAAGTTAAGGAAGTTGTAATTCAGCCCCAGGTTCCTGACTTATATGAGGAGTTAGTTTGCACTGCTTTCTATTTAGATTTTATACCAAACCTGGCAATTATTACTCAACTAAAGGTCAAAATAACTGTCAGGTTACTTTATTACTAGTATATCTAACAGTGACAGCCCTACTGTGACAGAGCAGCACTGAGGGTCTTGGGGTTAGTGGAGGAAGAATGTACAGGGGAAGCTCAGCGCTGACTGGGTCAGGATGCAGGGGACGACCATCGGTCACACGGGGCATAACGACACGCACTCACAGTGACAGAAAAGACCAGAAAAGTGTGATGCTTACTTTGGAAAGTCTCTTGTGTGACTAGCATGCATGAGAAGAAGAACAAAGAAAATCAGGAAACAGAACAAAACAAAATTCAAATACAGTGCATAAGAAACAGAAACGCTGAATGAGCTGAAACAGTTTCAGTGACAAAGACATTCCAGTTCAAAGAGAGAGAGACAGAGAGAGAGAGAGAGAGAGAGAGAGAGAGAGAGAGAGAGACAAAGAGAGAGAGAGAGACAGAGAGAGAGAGAGAGAGAGAGAGAGAGAGAGAGAGACAGAGAGAGAGAGAGAGAGAGAGAGAGAGAGAGAGAGACAAAGAGAGAGAGAGGAGAGACAAAGAGAGAGAGAGAGAGACAGAGAGAGAGAGAGAGAGAGAAAGAGAGAGAGAGACAGAGAGAGAGAGAGAGAGAGAGAGACAAAGAGAGAGAGAGAGAGAGAGAGAGGAGAGACAAAGAGAGAGAGAGGAGAGACAAAGAGAGAGAGAGAGAGACAGAGAGAGAGAGAGAAAGAGAGAGAGAGACAGAGAGAGAGAGAGAGAGAGAGACAAAGAGAGAGAGAGACAGAGAGAGAGAGAGAGAGAGAGACAGAGAGAGACAAAGAGAGACAGGAGAGAGAGAGAGAGACAGAGACAGAGAAATAGAGATAGAGACAGAGAGAGAGAAAGAGAGAGACAGAGAGAGAGAGAGAGAGAGAGAGACAGACAGAGACATAGAGAGAGAGGGGGGGGGGGATGGGGGAATGTGAGACAGTCTTGTTTATTGTGCATGGGGTGCTGATGACGGTGGAAATGGTCATGCTCTCAGAGTCATATGGAACATGGAAATCTACCCTGGGGAAGTACAGCGCACACATGTTCAGCTTTAAAGCCTGTAAGGAAGCTGTTTCCGGAGATTCCCAAATGCAGAAATTTTCCATCTAACAAATAAAAAGCAGTTCTGCAATCATATTTCTGAAAATTGATTTAAACTGATTTGACCCATCATTCACCACTACAGCACTACTGCCTTTCATTCACTTGCTTTGTTTTCTCTTCTGATAAAGTCACGCGCAGGGCTGTGAAAAAGTATTTGCCCCTCACCTCATTTCTTCTACTTTTGCCAGTTTGTCACACTGAAATGTTTCAGATCGTCCAATTTTAATATAACATAAAGACAACATGAGTAAGCCCAAAATGCAGGGCTTTCAAATGACCATTCCGTTTACTGAAAATTACAGATTTATTCAAAACCTGCATCAACGATGTGAAAAAGTATGTGCCCCCCACCAACCTAATAAGTGGGTGTGGCACCCGTGGCAGTAAAAACTGCAATCAAACATTTGTGAAGGATTTTTGGCCCCAATCTTCACAGAATTGCTGTAATTCGGCCACATTGGAAGGTCTCCGAGTATTATCTGCATGTTTAAGGTGCCCAGTCAGGACTTTGACTCGGTCGTTCCAACACCTTAATCTTTTGTGCTGTTCAGAGGTGGACTTTTGTTCTTCAGATCATTGTCCTGCTGCACGACCCAACTGCGCCTCAGCTTTAGGTCACAAACTGACAGGCAGACAACCTCCTTCAGGATTTTCTCACAGAGAGCAGAATTTATGGCTCCATCGCTTATGACGAGTCGTTGAGGTCCTGCAGAAGCAAAACAGCCCCAGACCATCACACTACCACCACCATGTTTCACTGCTGGTTTGATGTTCTTATGATGGAATGTGGTGTTGGCTTTACATCAGATATAATGGGACCTATGCCTTCCAAACAGTTTCACCTTTGACTCATCTGTCCACAGAATATCCTAAAAAGCCTTCCGGGTTAGCTAGATATTGTTCGGCGAATGCAAGACAAGCGCTGCGTCTTTCTTATTGTGGAATCGTGTACACTGATGTTATCTGAGGCAAGTGAGGCCTCTAGTTCTTTAGATGTTTGTCTGGGTTCCTTTGTGACCTCCTGCATGAGTCATCGATGCGCTCCTGGTGAAATTTTGGCAGGCCAGCCTCTCCTGGGAAGGTTCACCACTGCTTCAAGGTTGCTCCATTTGTGGATAACGGCTCTGTGGTTCTCTGGAGTCCCAGAGCCTTAGCAGTGGCTTTGTAACCCTTTCCAAACTTGCAGATTTCAGGGACTTTGCTTCGCATCTGTATTTGAATCTCATTACAACGTGGCATCATGTGCTGCTATTTGAGACCTTTTAACCTGCTTCACGTTACCAGACAGGTTCTGTTTTGGGGATGTTCAGACTTTAACAGGTCTGGCAGTCGACACGCCTGGGTGTGGATGGTGAAACTGAACCCAACAGTAAAAAGCATTTGGTCTTTGGTCAACTGGTTGTTTTAGTAGCTAAGGGGGCAATTATTTTTACACAAAGGGGCCAGGCAGGGCTGGACAGC
Source organism: Pygocentrus nattereri (assembly GCF_015220715.1). Classification (NCBI taxonomy): domain Eukaryota; kingdom Metazoa; phylum Chordata; class Actinopteri; order Characiformes; family Serrasalmidae; genus Pygocentrus; species Pygocentrus nattereri. The sequence goes on from NC_051228.1 coordinate 4,990,987, forward strand.
ATATTTCCTTGAATAAATGGAATCATCGTTTAAAAACAGCATTTTTTGTTTACGTTTTAAAAAAAATAAATAAATCGAATGTGCAAAAATAGAAGAAATTGGGAGGGGGCAAATACTTTTTCACAGCACCATAAGTCAGTCCTGGCTGAAAGTGAAAGGCATTACATTTACAGATCATTAAAGGAGCTCCTTGAGGCAGCCAAGATATAAAACACTGCATATAAGCAGACGCTAATTGATACTGTTCGAAAGTCTGGAATCAATTGATATTATTGATGATTATAGATTACAGCAATGAATGTGTCTTTCCTCATTATAACTGATCAATGATCTGAAACTGCGAGTGGCTCGTGTGGAGAAAATGCCATCGGGAATAATATGATCAATTAATGTAGCTTTTTAATATTGTGTTGTCGTGAGGGCTTTTCACATAGATTTCTATGGAATAAAAAGGAGGCAACCTTTAATGCACTGATACTTTAACTCCTGTACACTTTCCTATTAAACACTCATGCAAAGAAGACGAAGAGGAAGGCCAGAATATGGATCCATCATGTGGAATCAGCGACGTCACTTTAAACAGCCCATTCTGCTGAAGTTAATACCCGACTCGCAGCTGAAGCGCTTGCTGAAAACTTGCCTTTTTCTTTTGGTGGGTTTTTAAAAAGGCCTGAGGGGTCTGGCGCCCCCCTGTGGCACAAAAGGAAATTGACCTTGATGTAAAATTCTGGTGAGGGCTTTAAACTCGGAATGTTCTGACAGTTACAGGCATGTGCAAAAGTTTGGATGCCCCTGGTCAAACGACATGTTTTGTTGATTTTCACATCCATTAAACAATGTTTACTCACTGAATTTATGGGGGAAAACATAAGATGTAATTTGTGCAAAATTTATTTTATATTTCATATTATCCCCCCCCCAATATTTTAAAATAGAAACTGTGCTCAAAATTGTCGGTGCTGTCTAAGAAAAACATATTTTTTTATTTCGTTATTTTTCTACCTCATTTGAGCAGCTGCCCTTCATATTGAGGGGGAATTTCACAGTGAATGGACCAACAGAAACACTGTTGGAATGAAATCTATTTACCTTTATTTAGATATTCAAATCTAAGTTTTGCCCTCTGCTGCTCATTTTGGAGATGCTCGGTTTTCTTTGGACAGCGATGATTTACGGAAAAATCAACATAACATGTCATTTGACCAGGGGTGTAAAAACATTTGCACACGATTCTGAGTTATTATATATTTTTGTATATAAAAGAACAAAAATGTGAATATAGAAAGTGATTCCAGACTTTAGAACAGTACGTCACTGTTTAATCTGTATGTGTGTGTGTGTGTGTGTCAGTGTGTGTGTGGGTGTATTTGTGTGTATTTGTGGCTGTGTGTGTGTGTATTTGTGTGTGTGTGTGTGCGTATGTGTTTTTGTGTATTTGTGTGTGTGTGTGTGTGTGTGTGCATGTGTGTTTGTGTATTTGTGTGTGTATGTGTTTGTGTGTTTGTGTATTTGTGTGTGTGTGTGTTTGTGTGTGTGTGTGCGTGCGTATGTGTGTGTGTGTGCGTGTGTGTGTGTTTGTGTATTTGTGTGTGTGTGTGTGTGTTTGTGTATTTGTGTGTGTGTTTGTGTATTTGTGTGTGTGTGTGTGTGTGTGTTTGTGTATTTGTGTGTGTGTGTGTGTGTGCGCGTGTGTGTGTGTGTGCGTGCGTTGATGCTGACCTTGGAGTTCTTGCCGCCGCTGCGCGTGCTGGTGTGGACGGACTGGCTGTAGGTGCGCTGGACGGCCTGCTCGGGGGTGGAGGGGGATTTATCAGAGGAGTGATCGGAGCCCTTCTCCACCATGTTCTCTCCCTCAGGGCTCTGGGGGGTGGGCGAGCGAGAGCGTTTGCGGAGGACGGGCGAGCAAGTAGGTGTGCTCCGGTTCGAGTTACTGGCAGTGCTGAGAGAGACAAAGAGACAGAGACAGAGAGACAGAGCAAGAAAGAGAGAGAGAGAAAGAGAGAGAGAGAAAGAGAGAGAGAGAGAGAGACAGAGACAAAGAGACAGAGACAGAGAGACAGAGCAAGAAAGAGAGAGAGAGAGAGAGAGAGAGAGACAAAGAGACAGAGAGAGAGAGAGCAAGAAAGAGAGAGAGAGAGAGAGAGAGAGAGAGACAAAGAGACAGAGCAAGAAAGAGAGAAAGAGACAGAGAGAAAGAGAGAGAGAGAGAGAGAGAGAGACAAAGAGACAGAGACAGAGAGACAGAGCAAGAAAGAGAGAGAGAGAGAGAGAGAGAGAGAGAGAGAGAGAGAGAGACAAAGAGACAGAGACAGAGAGAGAGAGCAAGAAAGAGAGAGAGAGAGAGAGAGAGAGAGAGAGAGAGACAAAGAGGCAGAGCAAGAAAGAGAGAAAGAGACAGAGAGAAAGAGAGAGAGAGAGAGAGAGAGAGACAAAGAGACAGAGACAGAGAGACAGAGCAAGAGAGAGAGAGAGAGAGAGAGAGAGAGAGAGAGAGAGACAAAGAGACAGAGACAGAGAGAGAGAGCAAGAAAGAGAGAGAGAGAGAGAGAGAGAGAGAGACAGAGCAAGAAAGAGAGAAAGAGACAGAGAGAAAGAGAGAGAGAGACAAAGAGACAGAGCAAGAAAGAGAGAAAGAGACAGAGAGAAAGAGAGAGAGAGAGAGACAAAGAGACAGAGCAAGAAAGAGAGAAAGAGACAGAGAGAAAGAGAGAGAGAGACAAAGAGACAGAGAGACAGAGCAAGAAAGAGAGAGAGAGACAGACAGAAACAAAGAGACAGAGAGACAGAGCAAGAAAGAGAGAGAGAGAGAGAGAGAGAGAGACAGAAGGGGGGGGGGGGGGGTGTCAGTCTCATCGCCTCCTCTAAGCTGAAAACACTGTTTATATTTTTCATTGTCATTTTCACATCAATACAGTAAATTCCACCAGCGCTGTTACCACCTAAATCACATCAACTGAGATCCATACAACTGTTTACACAAAGTAAATAACGTTCAGGCAGAGCAGGTCGACTCAGCGCTGCTCATACAGCCTCCTTATTCCACCCGCTTTGTTTCTGCAGGTCTATTTAAAGCACTTTCATCCAACCAGCGCGAGAGAAGCTGATTCAGTCACATGTCCTTAGACAAGCCTGTCTGTGTTCGTGTAGTTTCAGTGGCAGTCAGAAAAAGAGAAATTCACAAGAGCATAAATAACCAGAACAGCTACGAGATACGACAAACAAGCACGGCACACTTTCATACCGTTTACACGAGGTTCCACTTTAAAAAAGACAAGGACATACTAAACTGAACTGACACGCGTATGAACCGTTCCTAGAGGAGGCGCTGTAGAGCACGCAAAAAAACACAGACAAAAACTTCAACAATCACCTCAAAACTGGGCAAAAACCACCACCATGACCAAAACAGCCTAGTGCTGCTTTCATAACACACACAGACACACAGCCGTCTACAGTGCACAGCAGCAGCATCTATCACCATCATCACCATCACCATCATCATCATCATAACATATAGTGTGTATATAATAACATTATCACAACTTGTTGTTTAGTTATTATAGCATGCAATATTATCACTATTACTACAGTTAGCCTTACCTTAATAACAGCTATAACAGCTATAACTACAACAAAATGCAACAACGACCACGATCACAATCATATTCATTTAAACTAAAATCAATTATTATCAGTGTTATTTTTATTATTACTATTATTACTATTATTACTATTACTATTGGCATTATTGTTTTATTACCTATTTTTCCATCACATCGTCACCTTCATAATAGCAATACTAATAAGTATTATTATTATTATTATTATTGTTATTATCATCATTATCACTGTTATTATGTTAATACAATACCGTTATTACTACTACTGATGATGATAAATATTAAGCTACTATTAATATTATTGTTATGTTATCATCAGTATAAGACATCTTTATTACTAAGTTTTGTAATAGTTATGTAATAAGTAATTAATACATCATATATATTAGTAGTAATTACAGTCATTACTGTATTGCAATAATAATAATTATAGTAATAATAATTATTATTATTGTTTGGATGTAATGGCATAAATATTTGAAAAAGCACACTTTGACTTTTGCAGCAAACCTGCAGGTAAACAGGCCTCAGCTGGCCGTCTGTAGAGAATAATAACAATATTAATAATGATAATAATACAGTTGAGGCTACTTTTACTATTATTCTTATCTCATTATTAACATATATAATTATTAATAAGTGACTGACTGTAAAAGAAGTGTTTGTAATAATATCATTATGACATTGATAATAACAGTAGCAGTAATAATAATAATAATAATAATAATAGTAAAAGAAGAAGACTTTTTTATGGTGTTAATATTCAACAAAAACACACTCCAAGTACATTTGCATCAAACATAAACAGGCCTCAGCTGGCGTCTGTACAGATCGGCACTGTACTGTACTGTACTGTACGTTCTGTCCTCCTCCGTGTTATGAACTTTGGCACAGTTCATCCCTGACACCTGACAAACAAGTAGAATACAGCGGTCAGTACCGAGAGCCAAAGGCCGCGGCCTTATCAACCCACAAAGCGTTCACCTCCGCTCTGTCAGCTCGCAGGAATGTAGGAGGACTGACATTTCACACCGAGCTGTGGACACACTGTGGACGATGGACAAGAACAATGAGGGGCTTTAGTCTGACCGAGGTGTTCCACACCACACGGTCAGTTACCTTTACAGAGGTTAACAGAGCCTAAGTTCCAGAGTCTGGAACCTTTTACAGCACAAACAGCAGCCATATAGAAGAACACCTGCCAGTGTCCATCAGTGACGGCCAGAAATCAAAGGGATGGACATTTTACTCTATTTCCTATTTACCTATAACTCATTTACATGTTATTATAATATGAATTTGATAAAGTCACACTGTCTTTGACTGTCTTTGACTTTGACAAAGTCTACACTGTTGCCACGTTTCTCTGACTTCCAGAGAAGCAAACAGAGTCAGAAGTGCAGATCTGAACTTGGTCATAGAAAATCTACATTTATTACCATCAATAACTATGTAATAATGATGTAATAATTGTATAATTACCTATCGTGTAACGAAATGATTAATTTTAGGCTTGTAAAGACTGCATACACCATGTGTTCCTTAAAGTGGTGGTGATAGGAACCAGGGGTCACTATGTCTACAACCTACACGTGTCTTCTGAGGTTTTATATGTAGTGATGTTGATGGTAAATCTGATGACCAACATATCTTTGGGGACTATTTTGCCTTACAATGCCTTGCACGTAACTCTCCACCCCAAACGGACAGGCTAATACTTCCATAAACTATCATAAATGTCTCAAACATCAAACAATGTGTTTGTAATAATTTCATGCAGTAACTTTCCATGAAGGAGCTTTGACAGGCGTTAAACAGTTTGGACGTCTGGTTCCATTGACCAACACTGTGAACTGTGACTCGGTGAGTTGCTCTACAACGGCACATCACACATCACTGAATGACTGTTTACATTGTGTTAACTGACTTGTGCAAAAAGTCAGCAATCTCACAAAGGGATATAGTTGAAGAACATGTTGTGTAATAAAGATGTAATAATTGTGTAGTTAACGATAAGTTATTATGCACTGTATACGTTTGTATACAAAGTGGTATTTCTGAACAACTTGGAGCCTTAAGCAGGATCCTTTCACCCCCACTTCACTTGAATTCTTTTCTATAGTTCTATAATTCATACTTAATAGGAAAAAATCATCCTGACTATAAACAATATTGAACTCATTTTAATGAGTATGTACTTGGGGCCCCCTGGCACATCAGGAGCCCTAAGCGACTGCTTATACTGTGTAGCGCTTACAGACCACATACTGCTGGTTTCACCAGTTGCAAGGCCTGCATATGAATCTGAAGGGGTCAACACTGTCCCCAAGCTGTCCATCTTGAAAATACACTCAGTTGCTCTGAAGCCACCAGTGTGAAAGATCCTGTCGCCCTTTCCCCTCGTTTTCTCCTTCCTTCTCTCTCCTATCCCCCCCACCCCCACAGCTGTGTCCTCCCGTCACCTCCCTCCCTCACTGCGAACCACAGAAACGGCGCCAAGCTCAGTCTTAATTATTAATGGGCTGCACATGAACCAAGAGCCGGCAAGCTGGAGAGGAAAACAGCACGGGAGGAAGAGGAAAAAGCAACAACTGCATCTAAAAAAGTCTCTTTGTTATCAGTAACATGAATTGTTACAATTGACTAATATTCTATATAATATGTCCTCAATTATTGGTCAAAATAATCTACACTATATTGCCAAAAGTATTCACTCGTCTGGCTTCACACACATATGAATTTGAGTGAGATCCCATTCTTAATCCATAGGGGTTAATATGATGTCGGCTCACCCTTTGCAGCTATAACAGCTTTAGCTCTCCTGGGAAGGCTTTCCACAAGGGTTAGGAGTTTGGTTATGGGAATTTTTGACCGTTCTTCCAGAAGCACATTTGTGAGGTCAGACACTGATGTTGGATGAGAAGGTCTGGCTCACAGTCTCCACTCTAATTCATCCCAAAGGTGCTCTATCAGGTTGAGGTGCAGGCCAGTTAAGTTCTTCCACATCAAACCTGCTCGTCCATGTCTTTATGGACCTGATTTGTGCACTGGTGCGCAGTCATGTTGGAACAGGAAAATCTCTTGGTGCTGAAGCGTTAAGAGCTCCTTTCACTGGAACTAAGGGGCCGAGCCCAACTCCTGAAAAACAACCCCACACCATAATCCCCCCGTCCACCAAACTTTACACTCAGCACAATGCAGTCAGACAAGTACCGTCTCCTGGCAACCGCCAAACCCAGACTCGTCCATCGGATTTCCAGACGGAGAAGCGTGATTGGTCACTCCAGAGAACACATCTCCACTGCTCTAGAGTCCAGTGGTGGCACTTTACACCACTGCATTAAACACTTTGTATTGTGCTTGGTGATGTGAGGCTTGGATGCAGCTGCTCGGCCATGGAAACTCATTCCATGAAGCTCTCTACGCTGTTCTTGAGCTGATCTGAAGGCCACATGAAGTTTGGAGGTCTGTAGTGATTGACTCTGCAGAAAGTCGGTGACCTCTGCGCACTATGCCCCTCAGCATCCGCTGACCGCTCTGTCATTTTACGTGGCCGACCACTTCGTGGCTGAGCTGCTGTCGTTCCCAATCGCTTCCACTTTGTTATAATCCCACTGACAGTTGACTGTGGAATATTTAGTAGTGAGGAAATTTCACGACTGGACTTGCTGCACAGGTGGCGTCCGATCACGGCACCACGCTGGAATTCACTGAGCTCCTGAGAGCGACCCATTCTTTCACTAATGTCTGTAGAAGCAGTCTGCAGGCCTAGGGGCTCGGCTTTATACACCTGAGGCCATGGAAGTGATTGGAACACCTGAATCCAATGATTTGGATGGGTGAGTGAAAACTTTTGGAAATATAGTGTATATATCACCTATCTAGTGTATATCCTTCAGTCACATTTGTGTATCCAGTATATTTTTTTTACAGTTAATCAAATCTATAACAGAGCTGAACTGAATCATGGTGAAAGTGAACCGTTTCTATGGAATCATCATTTCTTCCAGATCCCTGTCTAATTCAATGGGTAAGATACAAATTAATTCAGAGTGGCTTAAGTTAACGATAGAAAAACTTATACCCTGATTTTCCGTACAGTGGTAGTGATAGGAAAAGTGGCTTAGGAAATGGATGGATGGATGGATGGATGGATGGATGGATGGATGGCTGGATGGATGGATGGATGGATGGCTGGATGGATGGATGGATGGGAACCCCCATGTGTCTCAGATTTTTCCTTTGCAATCCGCCAATAAACTCACAGAATAAGACGCAACATAAACGATGATGTAAAGCTTTTTTTTTACATCGCGCCACTTTACCTGAAAACATGAACATGCATCATTTAGAAGATGAAGAATATTTAAATCCTTTATTTTGTCAAGCATGTATTTGGTTTCAGCGCCGCTGTCTGTTTCCAGACATGCTCAGACTGAGAAACCCAAAAGAAATCGGAGTGAGAGTTCACAGCACTGAGGAATCTGATCACTGAGCTAAAATCCAGCCTCTTTTCCAGATTCCTTAATTGGATTTCTAAACTTTACTCAGAACGAAGAATTTACTCAGATTAAATGGAACGTAAAAATAAATAAACAAATAAAAAAATAATGACCAAACAATCGTTTCAGTATTCGAGTACTTGAGTACCCCTCCACATCCCGACTATGTGCCAGCTGCTCACACACATACACCTCTACGGACATGCTGACCTTTCCCTCCCCGCAATCAGTGTCACCGGCAAAGGTCACAGGTCCAGTCGGCGGAGGCAGTTAAGTAAAGCTCTGCGGCCGAGCTGGAGCGCTGAGGAACATCGCTTTGATTAAACTCCAGCAAGGGGAATGGGAGGCTCCAGTAGCAGCAGATTAGAGGATCGTATTCAGAGCGGTTTCATTAGCATCCAGCGGGACGCAGCTCTCATAAAACTCATCGCTTAGATTATTTACATCGACATTTACACGGAGTGCCACTATAAGAGCAGTAAAGCCTTTCAACTGCAGCGGTGTGATAAACGATCAGGCCTCGGTTACAAGAGCAATATAATGCACTCAGCACTCTCAGAGAAAACGACTTTTCAGAGCGCAAACTCTGCCGCTGGGTCGTGCCCACAAGGGCACTTTCATACGCCAATGTTTGGCCACCTCTGGTCAAATTACACCTACCTTTTGTGAAGATCTCAGTCAAAAGCGGCATGAGCACAAACGATAGAACTCGCCCCCTAGGCAGGATCAACTGTGAGACGCCAAAAAGTCAAGTCGTTCAATACAATCTGAAGCTCTGGCCACTCCTGGCATGTTTCTGTTGATCTTCTGAGAAAAATCCTCTACAGTGAACACACTTCACGTCTACGGAGAAAACGAACTCGATTTCCCAGAATCCCCTGGGTAATCACGTGCTCACGACACTTTCTGCCTACCCTCTGGACACTTACGTGGACTCGATATCCCAGAACACAACGGGAGATCAGCCGACTTCGGATTCTCCCCCACGGAGAATCCCCAAAGGTATCATTTATTCATGGCAATGACTGAGCGTTTCTCTGACTGTCTTCCTGTGTGTGATCTTTGTTTCGTTTTCCTACGATTCCGATTTTGGATTTCCCTTTTTGCTTTGTCGGCTTGGAAACTTCGGCCTTTGTGTTCTGATCCCTGTGCTTTGGTTACGACGATGACTTTGGACTGCCCCTTTGGTTTGTTTGCTCCCGCTGCTCTCTTTCTGTTTTGACCTTGATGCGCGTTATGGGATTATGACTCTGGGTGTGAGTGATTCCATTAAAACCTATGATTCTTTTAAAGTCTGTGAGCGTCTGAGTTCTGTGACCGCGTTACATAATACTCAGTTACTGTTGATTTGCTGAATTTAAGTTTAAGTGATTTATTAATCCCACAAACGGGGAAATTCCACCTCCTCATTTAACCCATCCGTGAAGTGAAACACCACATACACACTAGTGAACACACACACACTAGGGGGCAGTGAGCACACTTGCCCAGAGCGGTGGGCAGCCCTATCCACAGCACCCGGGGAGCAGTTGGGGGTTAGGTGTCTTGCTCAAGGACACCTCAGTCATGGACTGGGGATTGAACCGGCAACCTTCCAGTCACAGGGCCAGTTCCCTAACCTCCAGCCCACGACTGCCGCCTAACATATTGAGAGAAAAAAACAAAAAACAAAAACAAATTGTGGCATGTTTTCAATTTTATGCTTTATTTTTTACCCCAAATGTTAAACTAAGCAAAACAAATAAAAAAGATGCCATAAAATGTGTCATATTTACATGTCGAAATACAGACGTCTTGCTATGGTTTGCATGAAATAAATGAATACATGAACAATGTTTTTAAACTAAAGTAAGTAAATGAGATTTTTTGTTGCTGGGGGCTGGGGGCTGTTACCATGGTAACTCAGTTAACTGAGGCCTAGATACAAGGGTTCCTTATCACACACTGAAGCAATGATTAGGGATATAGGGGTTAGGGATAGCACTGACTTCGCTTGATTCCAGCCTGTACATCAGTGTCACATGAACTGCTGATAGAAAATAAACTGAAATAAAGTCTGTTAATGTGATGCAGTGTTGCATTCATAATAAACTGATGCGCATTTTAACTGGACTGATTTTAGAATCAGAATCAACTGTGATACTATTCAGTAAAACACACTTCCATTTCTTTTTTGGCCAAAAACAAAAGTCTCAAACTTCATCCAAGTGCTTGTTATTCTATTTTTATTGTCTACATTCGGCTACCGTGTAAAAAGCTCCTTCACCGTATTTTAAAAACAGCTGAATTCTACCATTTTGCCTCAAACTCAATAGTAATGTTTTTAAGAAATTTTAGGATGCACTGAATCATTGCTGACCAAAGAGTAGCTCAGCCAGTTTGCACTGAAGTCCATGTAGTTACTGAATTATAAGCCTTAGTATGTAACAAGCCTGGGATTTTAAGGGGTTAAGTTCTAGCTATTAACCACACTGTTGGAAAGGTTCTGTGCAGGTATGTTTTTCGTTCATCAAGCTACAAACAGTGTAAACGTTCTCTCAAAGGTTCTACAGTGCTTTTATGGTCCGATTGTGATCCTTAAATCAGTTTTTCCAGGTGAAAAGTTCGTATTTGTACCTTTTCATAACAATGTTTTCAAACAGAACAATAAAGTAAAAGTCCTGGAGACGAGACGGGGTGCATGGAGTGATGTTCCCTGACTACAGGTACTGAGATGGACCCTTGAGGGTCCCACCCCAGTGACAAGAGGGTCCAATCTCCAACCTATATCAATGTTAAAACATGATTCTGGGTCAAAAGATGGTGAGTTTTAAAAAGAAAATATTGTTAAATCACTTACAGGACTTCACTCTCAGAAATAAAGACAGTAAACTGTCAGAGGCAGAAGCCCCCTCGTCACTGAGGTGGTACCTTCAAGGCTACATCTCAGTCAGGGAACATAATTCAACCATAATCCACTGACATGATGTTCTAAGCTGGACTCCACACCCTCTGTCTCATCTCCAGGCTATTCTTTTACTGTTCTGTTTTAATACATTGGAACATGAAAAGGTACAAATACGAACTTTTCACCTGGAGAAACTGATTTAAGGTTCACAATCAGACCTTAGAACCACTGTAGAACCTCTGAGGGCACATTTACCTTGTTCACAAATAAAACGTACCTGCACAGAACCTTCATTTCCAACAGTGCAACCAAACAATTTCCTAAAGCATCTGAACTGGACGAATTCAGTGTGGTCAGAAATGTACCCCTTGAGCAATGACAGAGCAGTGATATACAACCACCTGGTCAGAACACGCTTCCCACCCATACTGCCGTTACACAAGCAATTGCGGGAACACGAGTTTATCCTCAATCAGCCCATGACGCTTTCTCTCTATTTTTACTGTTTCATTTTTAATAGCCCACTAAAAGCTGGTGACAGGTGGGATTCGTGCTGACACTCGCCTGAGTGGGAGGTTCTAGCAAGCAAGGGCATCTGAGAATGTGTGTTTGCGTGTTTGGAGTGGGTGGGCGCTGCGTCGTTGAAGAACACCTCCGCAGTGACAGTGTCGCCGTCACTCACCCTGTGGCTTTTCTGATTCATCAGCGGTGAAGCCCCTGAATAGCAGCACTGCAGGTTCACTCCCACCTCTGTGTGAGAGTGACCCAGAGTATGTGGCACGTATTACACTATCATCACTAGGGCTGCACAACGTGGGGGAAAAAACGATGGGCGATAATTGCAGAGATACCAATGTCATCCACTGGTAATACTTCACTTGAGCCCTGCTACATAACATTAAGCATTAAAACATTTCTAATGTGTCAGAGGAGAGACATCAAGCCTAAATATTAGACCTGTAATGGCTATTGATGTTGTGGTCCAATGACGAAAAGGACTTATGGAACATGTATATCGCTGCTGTTGGAACAAAACCTCGCATCTCCATTTTTGTCATTTTTCGTTTTTTTTATATTTTGGAAGCACCTGTTGACCTTCACACTGTGTGCAAATTTCATGATGAACAGACCAAAGGAAATGGCCCAAAATGACATGGAAAGACGTCTGGTTCCATTGACTTACATTAAAAGTACAGTAGGTTTTTTCCTTCTCCTGTAAAGTTACCATTTTCGAGATACGAGGATTTGATCCGACAGCAGTGATGTGATGCAACAATCATAGCAGTGAAGGAAGGTCTGAAAGTCCTAATAGGGAACAGAGTGAAAGCAGGATAAAAACATTGATGACAATGAGGACCACTGAGCTCTCCATCCAAGGTGATGATGTATAAGCGGTGGATCAATAACAACAAATGACCTGGTCAAGAAATACGACACAAAATGGCACAACAAGGACGAAGGAGTCAACCATTGAAAAGACCTTCAAATGTAACGATGTGTCCCTACAAACAAAGGTCAGCCCAGGCTGTGGTCTGCTCTGTGGCCCTTAGCCCTCTGTTTTGCACGTTCTGGTCTAGGGGTAAGGTGTCCCGATTTTTGTAGAGATAGAGGGGAAGGGCGAAGTGTTCGGCCTCCAAACAGAGGTTTTTCAGAGACTCCAAACAGCAAAAATGGGCAAAATGACTGAAAAACGACCAAATAAACCCACAAATGTGAGAATTTTCTCTGTTAAAAAATTATGATAACCACTGTTTCATCTTAGTTTAATGAGGTTTCAATGTATTATGGTCCTATTCTTCATAGCAAGCATTAAAAATCCCTAATAGTACACTAATGTCTCGGTATCTACTGTAGAATTTCAAACCCTCGGGATCCAAGGAGCCAGCCTGTTGTCTGTAGGGTGAAGTTTACTGCTGGCCCGTAAGACATTGGGCTAACACAGTTAAATAGCTGGACTGATGCCAAGACTGGACCCAGCTCATACAGGACAAGTAACAGGTGTGACAAACACGGCCATATAGGGATAAACAAGAATAGACAGAAGACTGTTCTACATACAGTCACAGCACAGAACACACAATACAGAATATGTAACACAGATACAGCCCAATTCAAAACAATCAATTCCTTCACTAGCTAGCTAACTTTCCCATTCCACCTTAAATAGTCCAGGAATTCTGACAACTGAAGCGTCAGAATGTAACTGCTGCACCATTTAAGGTGGAATGGGAAAATTTGAATGAGAATCTGGTGAATATCTGACTTCAGCTTCATATCACTGAAGAATTAGGGGTGGGTGATAATAAATAATTGCCCCCTTCTTTGAAGGCATATGATCCCTAAATGTAACTAAAGCCCAGCAGTGAGGAGCTGAACTTTCCCCTGAACTGTCACTGAAGACGGGCAGGGTCGCCCACAGAGCAGCGCCAGTAGCTGTTAATGAAGTGATGCTCTTTTATTTGAGGGTCTCATTTCATAGAGGAAGATTTCAACCGCTACGCACTATAACTCAGTTCCAAGGGGTAAGGGTGACACTCAAAAACAAGGGGTAGGGGTAAAAAGAAGAAATAGGATTGGGCCTTGATGTCAGTGAAGACTTGAGAGTAAAACGGTTCCATGGATTAAGGATTAACACTCTGGAATCCAGTTCGAATCCAGGAATCCAGGTGGGGCCTCATCTTTCTGGTGGTTGGTTTAAGAGGTAAAACCACTTCCTTCAATCCTGCAGACTCACAGTTCCTTTCCTCAGCTAGTCAAGGACAACATGCTCCACCAATAAGAGTCTTCGAGCAATGACTTCTCGGGGAGCGGCTTTACGCCTCTTGTCGCCCAGAGCGCTGATCGCTCCAAGACTGACCTGACTGTTGGTTGTCATGGTTTCACTGATGCCAAGCACAGATGTGTTTCCACTAAAACACAAAATCCTGGCGAGGACTCGCTTGTGTGGTTATTTTTATTTAATCAGTCAGTTTGTGACAGTACAGGACGTTGCGATTCCTCTCTATTGTCGGCAAAAGCACCATCACCATTATTCCATCTCTAGTAGGAACAATTATCTAGGAACCGAAAGCAGAGCGTATTGTTTTACAGTCGCTTCACTCCTTACTTGCGTAAAGTTAAACTCTGCTCAGTGTTGCTGTAGTGTGGACTCCGCCCACTCCGCATCACCAACGTTCGCGCCGCCTCCTATCGCCGGAAATTCGCCAGCTCTCACTGAACATATATGACCTCCAGCCGCCTTGTCACATTGCGGCACTGCTGGTGTAAATGCAGGGTTAGGGTTTTTTCACACTTTCCAGGAGGGTCTTATTATTTCTGGACCACAGGCAGGTCCTCTGGACCACTCCAGGCCTCAAAAACAGCTTTCACACTTGACCATGTACCAAACCCACAGAGAAAGCGTTCCTGACTCTGGATAAAGCTCTAGTGTAAAGACACCCTTAACATCTACATCTGTAAGCAAATTATAAGTTCCTTCGAATGAGAGTGTCCACCAAAGTTCATTTAATGTAAACAGATGGTTTCTTGACCAGATCAAGTCTCGTCTCTCACTCGAAGGCCAGATAACCAAACCGCGGCTCATTGTGGACGCAATACGAGAAAAACCAATTTGGAAAAGACTGGTATCTGGCTTGATTCTGGAGAAACACTATCCATAGGGTCACCAGGAGTCACCAAATAAAACTGATAGAACTTCATAATACTATTAATACTAATTAAGAAGCTGAATTCAGTGCATGAAAAAAATCCCCTTGATTCACAATGAAGAGATGGCACTAGTTTGTCTAGTATGATCCGAACAAGTTCAGAACACCGTACGTGAACCCTGCTACGACAGATTGTGTGTCTTGTTACCACTACCAGCTATGCCATGACAACAAAAATGAAGGTATAATGACCAGTAATGGTAACATGACACGGTTATATTACTGAAGCAACTCCTAACAGAATGTGCCATCTGCCATTGCATGCTTATAACACGGTTATGCCAATGTAATTCAAGAAAAAGTGTCACCAACAACGCTTGCTCATGCTATATTCAACACTTGGCTGTCCATTTCTTTGTATGGGGTAGTGGAGTGATTGAGTAGTTCCAGTATAATGGACTACTGTTAGCTAATACTATCAAAACAGCTCATTTCAAAGCTTAGTAGTGGTCCTAAAATACCGATCAGGTTTTGCATCATTTTAGCATTTTTTTTCCAATATCGGCATTGGGGCAAAAAAAATCATGCCATCTCTGACAATGAAGGCATTGAAAAGCACATAAATGCACACAGCAACTCCAGCATGGAGTCATTTTTACCCCAGGATTTTGATCTTGAGTGGCACTTTTCCGATTTTCAGATGTCCTACACCAGCCAACCCACAAATTCATTCCTGCTCAAATATTCAGGCGTAACTGGAGAAAGACTGACATGACTGAGATGCTTGGATGCTTTAAAAAAAGGAAAGAAAAGCAGCACAATCAGCGGCATTTTACACACTGCTGAGTATTGATCAACCAAAAAAAAAACATCCGAGCAAGAGAGATGCTGCAAAGGAACCCAAAGCCAGGGTGAAAATGCACAAATATGAGCAGTGGCCAAACGGACGCCACACAAACCACATAAGCAATTCAGTTCTTCACATATGGAGGCATTCTGGAGGAAAAGCAAGGTAGCATCCTCGCTCAGAGACAGCCAGCCCCCCTCCACCCCCCACCAACCCCCAAATCACCACATGGAGATGCACCAATGAACGCAGCCCCAGCGGATTCTCTAGCAGGAGATAAAAGCCAATGCAGACGAGAGCAGCATCTTCACCCGATGCACAAGCGAACCCTCGGTTTAATGGAGATACGGACGAACCTGGAAGCCATGAAGGACGGCTAAAAGCGCGGGGCGTCTCTCTGCTTCATTCATCCAGCCTTCGTGCAGCCTGAGGATGGAGTGATGCGGGGGCGGAGCCAAGCGGCCGCACACAAGCTTGCTCGTTGCACATCCCTCCTCTCCTTTTTCCCTCCTTTTCTCCTGTTAACTGGGCATGGAGACTCTCTCTCTCTCTCTCTCTCTCTCTCTGCATAAACAGCCCCAACACCGGGTTGTTCAGTATTCACGCTTTTCATGAATGGAGCCGCGGACGTCAGCAGCGGTGGACGCGTCACTCTAATGCCTCGTTCACTCTGCTCGTCTGCCCTTCCCCCCATACCCAGTCAAGAGCACCATTCCCACCACCACACCCCCGCCCCAATACCACAGTCTGTAAACCCCCCCAGGCTTAGCACTACGGCTGTCTGATATGGACAAAATACCACGGATGCACCGATACAGGAGGCGGGTCGATGCCGATACGCAGTACGCTTTATTTACACGTGTGCTGCTGCTGATGCCTAACCAATACATAATCAATACGTCATCAACAGCAGTTTGAACCACTGATCAACATCTTTCCAATGTCGATATTTTTACTGATTTGACTCTAATATCTTTGGTATACACATCAAACACATCCCAGCTACACAATATATCATTTATTAATCAATATCGTGACATCCAACATCAAAATGGGTTTACTGTGTGCTAATTAAGCTCCAGACGAGTGTTTCTTTGGGTGCTCTTTCTTCCCCACTTCCCCAATTTCCTCCCCAAATCAGTTGCATCCAATTCCACCCACTAGTTAGGATTCCTCCAATTACGCAATGCCACCAGTGCTAGGCGGGTGAAGGCTAACACAGGCGTCAGCTAACAGATGCCTGCACTGGCTAGCATAGCTCTGGGAGATGGGGGAGATGGGGGAGATTGGGGGGGGGGGTTGCATCCTACCCAACCAGAATGATCTCACAATCTCCCACAAATGGAGGTGAAATCCCCCCGTTGTGGGACTAATAATGGTCACTTAATCTAATTAAGCTTTTGTATTGTATCTTTCCAAATAAAATCTGTGATTCTGTCAAGCAGCAGTTCCCAATCCTGGTCTTGGAATATCCCAGCCCTGCATATTCAAGTGCTTTCCCTTCTCTAAAACCCCACTTTAACAATTTTCTCAAAATTAAGAAGATCCTCAGAAAGCAGAGGTCTTCAAATCCAATTTACGGCCCTGGATCTTGTAATTGCTGGTAGGCAGGACATAAAACCCATCATTAGAACTTGGATTCAAGATCTGGATTGGAAAGCTTCTGAGAGGAACCACTTTTGGTCCCGTAAAGAACCATTTTTGTAAATGAGACGTGCTAGTGAGGAAGCATGCATGAGAAGTGTCAGACTGGAGCCGCATAATGACGGCAACTCCAACTGACAATATCAGCAGAGCAGTGAAGAAGAAGCAACGTCAGGGAGCAGAAAGTGTTTCCTGCATTCGCTCACAGGCTGGTTTCTGTACTGAGCCCCTATTCAGGGTGACTGTATGGATTTTTGCCAGGGTCATGGCTCTGTCATGACACGCACACACCCCCTGGGGACTTATGTTTCAGGAAAGATAGATCATCATCTGGGTTGCAAAGTGGCGGCAGGGGGCAGGAAACAGCTCTCATGACGTTTATTGCAGGTTTAACAGCGTTTTACAGCAGAGAAACGTATTTACATATGAAAAAAATCATGAAATTCCATGTTTTGCAAGGGAAAAAAGGGAAAACACCCTCTACAGAGAACACATTTTAATGTATGATTACTATTTAACTGCTGAAGTTACCATATTGCGGAAAAATGAAGCATAAAATCTGCAATCTAAAGCCAATAGCTAGAAATTCAGCACTAAAATCTGTAGAAAAATAAAATGCCATATTTCAGCGTGTTCTCTATACACTCAGAAAAGAAGGTAGGACACTGTCACTGGGGCAGTCCCCCTCTTGTCCTGTGGTGGTAGCCTCAAGGGTACATCCCAGTACCTTTAGTCAGGGAACATAACTGAACCAGAATCCACTGAAATGATATTTTCTAAGTTGTACTGACTCCACACACCCCGCCTCGCCTCCAGGACTTTTACGTTAATGTTCTGATTTAAAACGTTTGGTAATGAAAAGGTACAAATATCTACTTTTCCACTGGGAAAAACTCATGTAAGGTCCACCCCTGGACCTTAAAACCACTGTTGTACCTTTGAGGGTACACTTCCATTGTACCTCGATGATCGAATCATCTACCTGCATGGTACCTTTATTTCTCACAGTAGTCTTGTAGTTACTGAATGATAAGCCTTATGTAATAAGCCTGGTGTTTTACAGGGTTAATGAAATAATACCTCTTTATGGATAAAGCATCTTAATTGTCTGAAGTGTCTGATATATTCAAAGCAGCTTTCTAATCAAAATTTGAAGCCAGCTTGCTTGAAAAACTCTTGGAAGCTCAGCCTGCATGCCTGGTTGGTTGAAGGGGTTCAGTAGATGTAAAAGGTTGGACGCCCCAGTTATGTTGACCCATACTGTGGGCCTTATTTCACAAGCAGTATGTGTAGAGAATGTGTCCTAATCTATATTCTGACCAGACGTTTGAATATGACTGCACATTTTTTGTTATTTAACCACGATGGTGCTTTAAGCTCAGATTCACCAGTTCGGCCTGCATTGCTGTAACACAGTTAAAAAGGAGGCCTCATTCAGAGATTGTGAGTTTGAATCCCATCGCTGCTGCCAAAAAAACAAAGTAGATGCTTATTGATGAATTATCTGCATCAATTTCGCTGACACTGATAAAACCATGGCTTCCCACCACCAGCCAACATTATCAGATAACCGATATATCGATAGGGCTGGAGCATCCGCAAACAGGAAAACGACGGAAACAGAGAGAAACTGAAACTATAACCAACATTTAGCAATGAAACTAAAAACTAAAGGAGCACCGAGAAACTTTCGCGGTAACCCAGTTTCAGTTACGAACGTTTTTCCTACTCCTAAACTGAAGTTACCGAATCTGAAATTTGCTTCTGATTGCCGCAACATGATCAGCATAGAATCCTCACTCAGTTCTGACTCATGTCTGGCCTGTTCGGAGTCCATCTGTGTGTTTTGACTCTGGAGTGACGGGGGCTGGACTGAGTCTCGGCTGGGTCACCGCCACCGCCAGCAGATCAGACCAACACTTCCATAACCGCGAGAACCAAAGCAGCTTTGCACCGACACATGAATTAGGTCCGAGTTATGGCCTTTAAAGGGGAATTCAGAGAGGATTAAAGCGAATTACTTAACTGAGGTCACCATGACTCCAACACAAATATGGCCATTTTATTTACTATCTAAAACCGCCAGTGAACCTACACGTCTTCATATGGAATGTTGATTATAGTAAACTGGAAAATTTGGTTTTCTCCGGGGAACATTCGACCTCCTACCATGAATAGATTAAAAAATGTGATTTAGACCAAAGGGTCTTAGGCTAGGCTTATCTCATGGCTCATGGTTGTAAAACCATGTGTTGCTTTCTGAATATGGAAAATATCTAACTGTGATTTTTCTGAATAATATTGTTTTTTTATTTTTTGGCCAAGACCCGAATTTCAACTTTTTTTCTGGATTGAGGCTTGACCCCTAAATATAGTGTGGCAGACAGATAGTAATTTGTGGTTGTGATGTCACAACACATGTGGGTTTGGTTGCCTCTGATTGGTCTAGCTCATCTATAGGCAGCTCAGAAGACGTTTTTGACAATGCAGGATATCATAAAAAATAACTGCAGCTTTTGCGACTTGAAAATTACAATCCTTAATTGCGATTTCCATACAAAACCAATCCTTCAGCCCTATTGCAGTCATTAGGCAGCGTTTCACATAACAATTTTGTATAACGTAGCTTTTAAAGGCATTGAGCACTACAGGTGTTCGGTTCCTATCACCACCACTGTAAATCATGTGAACCATTCCACACCAAACCAATCTGAATGACTTTGTTTGCACGTCAGCTTTTGAATTAAGCAGAAATTTGGAAAAAATGTGGAATTCAAGTTTAAGTTAAGCACAAAGCAGCACTTTCTCACCACCATTTATATTGCAATACAGTCATAATCAGCATAAAAGAGCATATTTCTAGTCAGGTCTGTACAATATGGTCCAAATTCAATGCTGCGATTATATCTGAGACGCTTTACGATGTATTAAACCAATCTAGCGGACCTTTAACAAGCTTTATACCTGGCCTGAATTATGGAGGTCAAATACCATCAAAACACCAACCTGGACTTGTGACTGGATCGGTCTGAAGGCTTGTCGTCATATGGAAATCTCCATGAATATCAGTCTTCTAAACGATATCATAATCACTACTTCAAGGAAAATAACTGACACACAAAAAGACTAAAGACATAAATGACCACAACAAAGCTGACAGTCTTGCCCGTGGATGTTTCCCTCTTTTTAATGCAGAGTGGTCAGCACCCTCACTTAAACGATGAGGCAGGCGCGCAAAATGCACTCATACCACAAACCAAGATTGAAATCAAGACTGACGGAGACCATTTTAAGGAACTCAAAACTAGTAATAGCTCAGGGCCACCCTGAGCACCCCACTTCATAATATGTGTCTGTAATAACTGCGTAGTTACACATTAATAACACATGCAACATCACTGTACCTACTCATCTATTGACTGTTACATATTGACAACTGTAGTACAGCTTATGTAATTACACATATGTATCAACTTCAGTCGTTACTAGTGTATCTTGATAGTTGTGACAGCATGTTGTAACAGCATATTCAACACTATCTTATGTAATTACACGTGTAATAAACTGTTTTTACACTGTTTGTTTAGTCCGTCATGATGCAGTGTAAATCTCGTAATGCAGGCAATTACACACCTCCTGCTACAATCAGAACTTGTCTTGTTGGAAAAACAGATTATACCTATTACACATGTGTAATTACATAAGAGAAACTATGCTATTACAACTACCAAGACACACTTGTGTAATGAGTAAAAACCGAAGTTAATACATATGTGTATTTACATAAGCTGGACTACTGTAATCCATCTGTAACAGTGAACACCGCCTGTGGAGCAACTGTTATTGCACGTGTTATTAACGTGTAACTACACATACATTAAAGACACTTAACTGCTCAGTTAATAGAGACCCACAAATTGAAAGCTTAAGGATTTCTGTCTAAAATACCAGAGCACATGACAAATGCCCAAACAGAAAACGCCACTGCTAGCAGTAAGTACTGACCACAGATCACTGCAAGACCACCGTCGCCCGTAACTGCAGGCCACTTATTGTTCTCAAGGCACTTTTAGTAGTATTACTCACACAAGCCGTTTGTGAAATAAGGCCCACAGTATGGTACAACATAACTGGGGCGTCCAACCTTTTACATCTACTGAACCCCTTCAACCAACCAGGCATGCAGGCTGAGCTTCCAAGAGTTTTTCAAGCAAGCTGGCTTCAAATTTTGATTAGAAAGCTGCTTTGAATATATCAGACACTTCAGACGATTAAGATGCTTTATCCATAAAGAGGTATTATTTCATTAACCCCGTAAAACACCAGGCTTATTACATAAGGCTTATCATTCAGTAACTACAAGACTACTGTGAGAAATAAAGGTACCATGCAGGTAGATGATTCGATCATCGAGGTACAATGGAAGTGTACCCTCAAAGGTACAACAGTGGTTTTAAGGTCCAGGGGTGGACCTTACATGAGTTTTTCCCAGTGGAAAAGTAGATATTTGTACCTTTTCATTACCAAACGTTTTAAATCAGAACATTAACGTAAAAGTCCTGGAGGCGAGGCGGGGTGTGTGGAGTCAGTACAACTGGTTCAGTTATGTTCCCTGACTAAAGGTACTGGGATGTACCCCTGAGGCTACCACCACAGGACAAGAGGAGGACTGCCCCAGTGACAGTGTCCTACCTTTTTTTCTGAGAGTATAAAGGCACTTCAATGCAAACTGGTTAAACAGGTCTTAGGTTATAGAAGTGTGTAACAAAACCGTTGGGCATGCTGGTCGACCACTTAGGGGGTTAAACTTCACTTTAAATACATTTCCATCACAGTTTTTCATGAATCCCCTGCTATGCTACCACAAATCTCTAGGAATCTGTGACCCCCTGATCGGGAAAATACGTAACACAGAATACTTGCCACACGCACCCTGTAGTCTGGTTCATTCATTTCAAAAAGAAAATGAAATGGTACAACAAAGCATGCATCAACAGCATCACTTCCACTCGACTAATGAAGGCTGCCTTGAATAAGCTAATTAGCTAATGACGAAAGAGGTATTCAGTCCTCAGATAGATGGTGATGACCTCTACGCAAGGCGTTTCTTCTCAGGGGATGATGTGTCAAGATGTCCGCTGTTTTTTCACTGCTTTGGTTCAATCTATTGACAGCTAAAGTAGTTAGCCTAGTCACGGCCACACCACCTCTGCCTTAATCACAATCAATCACAGTTTTGGCAATGCATTGACGTTAAGGCACCCAAGTTTGTAGTACAAGATAATCTACATACTTAAATACAAGGCCTTGCTTTGCAGAGCTGCTGGAACATATTGGCGTTTCACTGAATTGCTGGATTGAATATTTCAACAAATAACCAAATGATGGTAGTCAAATGCAAATACTGAGTACTCCAGTACACATGTACCGTAGATCCCTACGTGACAAATCTTGTATCATGATAAAAGTGTTGTGATCTTACATTTACATATTGCCACCCTTGGTAACTATTAATCGTAAGCTAATGTGCATGGTCTGTAGTTCGCAGAATAAGAAACTTGTCACGATTAGCCCCCCCCCCAGTCTTCCATGTGCTTTTCTGTTTTGGTCTACTCCACGTCCTTTCTTTGTTTTGATTCCATCCCAGTCCTGCCCCCTTGTTTTCAGACTCCGTGCCTGATAGTGACCACCTGTGTTTACCACCTGTGTCTTGTGAATCCTCATTATACCTATTGTATTTCAGGCCTGTCTTTTCCCCTGTGAGTTTGCTGGTCTTTGTATGTATTGTTTGACATTGTTTGGTGTTTGTTCCTCCGGCTGCCATTATTTGTCCTAGTCTCTGTTTTTGTTTAGTCTGTATTCCTGTGTTTATCATGTCTGTACCCCAATCTCTCCGTGTTGGCTACCTGAACAGGACCGTCTTGACCCTGAGTATGGATTTGCCCATAATATGCGTCCGTCTCATCATCGCTCCCCACCGATACAAAACTGACGTAGGGGCCTGTTTATAGGCCCTTGATCAGGGTGCTTTAACCTGCTCGTGGACCCTGGGGCTACAAGTGGTTGAGGACCATATAAGTGTATTTAAAATCAATAAAATCTGAGCTGATCTGAAGGCCACATGAAGTTTGGAGGTCTGTAGTGATTGACTCTGCAGAAAGTTGGTGACCTTCCGCTGCAGCATCCGCTGACCCCGCACTGTCATTTTACGTGGGAGTTGCTGTCGTTCCCAGTCGCTTCCACTTTGTTATAATCCCACTGACAGTTGACTGTGGAATATTTAGTAGTGAGGAAATTTCACGACTGTACTTGTTGCACAGGTGGCGTTCGATCACGGTACCACGCTGGAATTCACTGAGCTCCTGAGAGCGACCCATTCTTTCACTAATGTCTGTAGAAGCAGTCTGCAGGCCTAGGGGCTCGGCTTTATACACCTGTGGCCATGGGAGTGATTAGAACACCTGAATTCAATGATGTGGATGGATATCCTTGTCTTTAAGTGCTGGATCAGTGCTAAATATGACAGCTCTGCACAGATTTGCCTATATCTAACGATATATGATGCTGAGCAATGACAAAGAGTGAATATTTAGTCCCCCAGAGGACGACTGTGCCCTTGAAGCAATGTCATTTCACCTCTGCCGTTGTAGACACAGAGATGGTCAGGTGCCTCTGAAATGGTCACCATGCAGCACATTCCAAAGCGCCTCTTGCTCCTGCTGAAAAAGTCATTACACATTATCACTAATTGCCATTACAGAAGGATCTGAGGCCATCAGATGGCACTGGTGGAGTGTGGTCACTGCCCGGCACACTCAAATCAAATTGTGAAACAAAACATCGATAAGCCACTGCAGCATGAGAACGTGACCGAACTGACTGAGCCGAAAGGAGACAGCATGACATGCTCTAGAATGTACAGCACCTTCTGGAATTAGCAAACATAAATAAAACATATGCAAAAAGGTCTTTGATGTTTATTAGCTTGATCTTACACTGACAATATGACAACACTGACAATAGTTCTCACAGACTGTGGTTCATCTCTTTCTCTGCATACATTGTTACCGTGTTCTTCAATGGTCAGGACCCTCACAGAGCAGGAACTACTTGGGTGGTGGATCATTCTGAGTTATAAGCCTGACGTGGTGGTCATGTGTTAGTGTGTGTTGTGCTGGTGCGAGTGGATCAGACAGTTTTTACCACCAGTGAACCTACACGTCTTTAATATATAACGTTAAACATGGTAAAATCCGCATGAGATGTATATTATTAAAGCCAGAACCTTCTCAAAACTATTCTAAAACAATGTCTCAGACATGAGGCAGTGAATTCCTAACCACTTCATTTAATAACGTTTCACGACGGAGCTTTTAGAGGCATTAGATGCCTGGTTCCCATCACCACCACTGTGCGCAATTCTGCCTGGTAAGCTTCTTCAGAATGGAGCATTTCACACCAAACTACTCCGAATGAGTTTCTTTACATCTGAACAACTGAGTGGAAATTTTGTGGAATTGCTCGTCCATTTTTGTTGAAAAACCATGTTTGAAATGGTATAACTAAGACGTTCCCCGTATGTTCAGTCTAATGAGTACTGATATACAAAATAAGCCATTTTCTTAGCCTTTTTTGCTTATTTGCATATTGCAGCCTTCTGCGAAATCAGTATTGGAAAGGCCAATACTGCAATAAAGACTTACAGACGATATACTGAGTAGCCCTGATGTTCTCAAATTCATTTTCTGAAGAAGCAGCAAATCTAGAACCGACAATGTGACTAAGCATTTGTCGGAACACAGCTGCCTCGATGCCACTGCGCACACGCCTGCTGCCTCTGACCCACTTTGCTGGGAACGCTCCCCCTGAGCAAAACACAGAGAGGGGCTCACATGATTGCACACACATCTGCACTCTGAAGCACATTCTCTGTGTGCAGAGCCATAGCAGCGTTAAACTAGGACAGGAAGAGCCCACTGAAGCCGCGTCATAAACCGGGATTAAAGCCCCGGTTAACCCTCTGGCTGCCAGCACTACGGCTGCAAAGAGGCAGTTAGGTCACAAATTCACTACTCTTGCACACGGTGAAGGAAAAGACCACAGGTCACAAGTGTGCCAGTCAATTGAGGTCTTCTCTCTAAGGCTGGATCCAGCGAGGGGGTGTGTTAGAAATCAGAGCATGCCTGCACCACACCGCATGACCTGTGCCTTGACGGGTCTCACTTCGGGCTCATGTGGGCTTTATACTGAGAAACATTGTGGAAAGAAATGAGCAACGAAGAATTGATTTATCCCTATTGGCCTACACTGAAGTGCCAGCATGAGGTATTAACTCTTGAAGCCTAAGAGATCCGTATAAGAGCCCATACTTCAATTGATCTATCAGTGCCTCCCCACAAATGCATTCTTTCATAGCAACAGTTGTGAGGTTAGACAAGCTTTACAGGATGCTGGCAAAAACCCACTGATCTGTCTAAATCTCCGACCTTCTCTGCGCTTGCAGGACAGCGGACTTCCACTGGTGTTTCAACATGTTTGCATAATGAAATGGTTAAGATGTACGTCATTTTACCATCATCGACATAACATTTCATCCCTGTTGGAACAAAACTTCGTATCTCCAAAATAGTAGCTTAACAGGACAAGGAAAAAACCTTCTCGACATGTAAAGGAAGCTAATGGACCACTGTGGAGCATTTGTGGTGGACCATTTACCACGAAATTTCAACACAAGGCAAAGTGTGACTGGACTTCTCAAATTGTGTAAAAACAAAAATGGAGGTTTTTGCGCAATAGGAAAAACAAACAAACAAAAAAAAAGACATATGAACACTGTAAACATCGCGACCACCACCACTATAAAGAAAACTGTCCAGTAAAATATACATTTCATGCTTTTTTCATGTTAACCTGCTTAAGGTTGTAAAAACGAAATGCAAGTGGAATCTGGTCGCTATTAAGAATCAAAGCTTCATGTGCAAGTCGCAAAGTTTTGCTCATTCTGAAAATGATCACTTTCAGGTGCAGTATCTCTTTAAGGGAGCACATGGGCTTTCGGTTGCTAGTCAGATGCTGTCCTCACAGGAACCTGTCGTTGTTGACTTCCTCTGAAGCTCTGCCCACTCCCCAGTCCCTCACCCCAGCGCACACAGCAACACACCCCAAGTGGAATCGAAATTGGTTTTACTGATGAGCACTCTCATATTCAGCTAAAACCAAACAGTGCCCACGTTGACTGAATTATAATCGTCTCACAACCATCTGCCGGGTCAAACCGACGACGTAAACATCTCGACAATCAATTTCCAACACAAGATCAACAGGAGACATTTAAAAATGGAGGAATCAAAAAACTGCACAGTCACTCTCTCCTCGCACAGAGATTACATAACACACTTCAGAGTCACGGACCCCCTGATCAAAGGTGCGCCAATCGTCATCAAAGCATGGAGAAAAGCACTGAGTCATTCTAATCCCCCCTCCGCTCTCACGGCCAGCCCGAAATAAAGCAGCTGCTGCCAAACACGGAAAGCCAGCTAAAAAGGGCAGAGCCTTATATAACCACAGAGCTGAACGCTAAGTGTGCCAGTCAATTGAATTCTTCTCTCTGAGGCTGGATCCAGTGAGAGGGAGGGTTAGAAATCAGGGCATCCCTGCACCACACCGCATGACCTGTGCCTTGACAGGTCTCACTTTGGGCTCATGTGGGCTTTATACTGTGGAAACATTGTGGAAAGAAATGAGCAATGGAGAATTGATTCGTTCCCAAGACAGGGATGCCCCCTATTCCTATTGGCCTACACTGAAGTGGAAGCATGAGGTATTAACTCTTCAAGCCTAAGGGATCCGTATAAGAGCCCATACTTCAATTGATCTATCAGTGCTCCCCCACAAATGCATTCTTTCATAGCAACAGTTGTGAGGTTAGACAAGCTTTACAGGATGCTGGCAAAAACCCCACTTAACCTAATGAATTTCGGTTGGAATCACTAAGTTCGGTTTAAAATGTTATGCTAGTAACCGATTAGTAATGCCAACTACATGTACACATTATCAGATAACTATGTTTTTGTCATTATGTTGAAATCCGTTTTCGCCCGCTTTCTGAATAGTTGTGACAAGAGTATGCTTTTGTGGGCGGAGCATGGAAGGCTAAAGATACAGTAAGCAATACAGTAATCACTGGACGATAATTGAACAACAGGAGGTTAATGCCTCGAGTAACACACACCACATTTATGCATTTTGACCAAAAATTACTTCTGACATATGTGAAGTTTGGGGAAGGAACAAGCCTGAAACCCCAATCTAACAGCCTATAAATTTGCAACTTCACTCGTTCCCATGACAAAGTTTTTGCAATCCCCACCACCGACCCATCTCCTCCCTGTTCCTCAGTCCTATATCAGTCCTACCACAGCTATGAGAGGGGATGGTCCGGCCTTCTAGCCTCAGGAAGAAGCTGACCAAGAACTCCAGCCCAAGTTCTCAGAGTCCCCGTCATTTTTCCTGTAAAACTTGTTCAACCTCACGACAGTTGCTATGAGAGAACCCATTTGAGGGGGCAACTATTCACACAACTAACTCACATATTAGTTTTGTAGCAGTTGCTCTTCATTCACTGTAGTTACTATAAAATTAATATCTCAGCAATAAGCCTTCAATAAGGATTTTAGCAGGCAACACAAAAAAAGAGACCCTACAAGCTGCAGATGGGAAGGCGAACAGCTAAAATAGAGACGCGGTCAGTGGCCATCTGCTTCCTATAGTGCTGCTGATGCTCTCTCCTCCTGCGGCACAGCGGAGCCCGACACTAAAAATATCTACCAGCCGGCAGGAGGAGGCATACACGTACACAAACATAAGTCAGCGGCAGTACTGCAGTGGACGTGGAGAAGGAAAGGAGAACTTCTGAGGTTTTCAAACATGAGTATGAATCAGAAGTTGTCTTGAGAAGGAATTAAACGGCGGGCTTAATATTCAGTAATACTAAAAGAATAATTGACGACACTCAACCTAATCTCTATGTGTAGCATTAGACTACCACCAACCACAATTTGCCTGTACTTAGAAAAACACAACCAGAGAAATAAAGGATGGACTCATGATGGAAGTCATGCTCATGATGGAAGTCAAGAAGAAGTACCTCAAGGATCTGTCCACTGGCATGTACTGAATACAGTTCGTTCTGTTGTCCAAGGAAAACATTGTCCAAGGTAATTGACTGGATGCTACAAATTCAGGTTGAAAAATATGAAGGCTCAACGTATGAGAGAGGGGATTCAAAGTAGGGGGCTCACATACAGACTTGGGGCCCCACATAGAGGGTTAAACTGCAGGCTTATTACTCAGTTATTAATTTTACAGCTTATTAGCCAGAATCCAGTATGAATTACGAGGCAAAAATACGCGCTGTATGTACATCCTCTAAATCCGAGGTGCCCAGTCCTGGTCCTGGAAATCTACCAGCCTGGAGAGTTCCAATCCAACACGCCTGGTCCAGAAAGCCTTCATTACATAGATCAGGTGGGCTAGATCAGGGTTGGAGCTGAACTATGCAGGGTGATAGCTCTCCAGAACCAGGACTGAACACCCTGCTATGGACTAAGGCTGAAGTCTGGAGCTGTCCATGGTCCTTAGGCACTAAACAGGGGTTAATTCAGGTACGGCCTCGCTGGTGACAAGACTAAATGGAACGTTTCTTACCAGGCGAGCTTGAAGCCTTTCATTAGTGCAGTAAGGACTGTCCTATTGCCATAGCGTCGTCTCCCCACTCGGCTGGCCAGTCGTCCAGTGGCATGGCGGGGGTCAGGGGAAAAGTCCTGAGCGCTTTCGCCTTTGCCATGTGATTCGGCTCTGCTAACACATCATCCCTCGCTCTGCCCTGAGCCTCACCGGGCTGTGGACGCGCAAGACCAGCGCATACGCATTCTCAGAAATGCAGCAGCCTCTCTCTCTCTCTCTCACTCTCTCTCTCTCAGCTCTACTGCAGATAAAAAGCCCAAGCTGCTCTTGCCGGTCTCCAGCGCAAACTGAGCATGCTCTGTTACCCTCAAGCCCCTCCTCCTCGTCCTCCTGTTCTCCACAGTCTGCTTCCTCTCTCCCGCTCTCTCTCTTTCAGTGCAGCAGTGTCTCTCGCTCCTGTGCCTTGTTGAGAGAAGTCCTGTTTTTGTGTGGCTCGCTCACCCCAGCAGCTGGCCCTCTAATCCCTTAATGCAGGATGGACAGAGCACTCTGGGAAATACGCGAGTAAAGCAGCTCTAACTCGGATCGGCGGGACGTCACAACAAACATTTGATCAATTCCTGTCACCATAGCACCTTCCAGCCAATGACCATTAGGCTTAAAGAACAGCCTGACCACACATGCTAATGCTGCTGGTAGTGAATGGGAGCAGGTAGCCAACAGTAAGCCTGATGTCATCTGTGTAACACTAACTGGTGGCGGTTTTGAAATTTGACAGAATTATTACTTTATGGCTGAAGCTAAAACTATTTCCGGTTCTGCCGTTTAATCTGCTTGTCTTGTGAACAGCGTCTCAGTACTAAGAGTACTAAACTGCAACAATGACATGCTTCGGTAGTGATAATCATTAAAGTTCCACAATGATTTTCAGACATTGGGATGCAGATACCTTCAAAACAATGGGATCCAACTGCTCACCACGTGGCCATGAGGGTCAGGGATGTAGTCTCATGCAGGGGTGTGGCTAAAACAAGGCTCAGCCCACATACTTAAACTCTGTGTTTTGGTAGTGACATAAAAATGTGGGACAGCAAATTTAAAAATGTAACTTATGCAGAATTTAAATATTTCAATGCTTTAAAAGAAAAAAAAATCTTTAAAAAAATGATTTTCACAAGTGTAAATTTCAGTAAATTACAGAAACCTCCCAGCAGAGAGGAGCCTATAAATGATGACAGTGATGATGACAAAACCTCCCATCTCCAAAATTGCAACTTTACAGGAGAAGGAGAAAACCTACTTTACTTTTAATGCAAGTCAATGGAACCAGAATTTTTCCCAAGTCATTTTGAGCTGTTTCTTTTGGTCCATTCATCATGAAATTTACATTCAATGTCAAGAAGAACAGGCATTTTCAAAATGTCTCAAAAACTGAAAATTGTCAAAAATTGAGATACAAAGTTTTGTTCCGACAGCAGCGATACATTCAGCTTATTAATCTCTATTAAACCATTAAGTTTAAACAGATCATAAGCCTGGTTAATATCTGAGGTCTGAAGAGTTTATTTATGGCAGACACAACACACTCAGAAAAACGTTGAATCAGCTCTTGTACGTTTTTAGGTATCGAAGTGATAATATCTGAACTGAACATCTTTTTTTAAAACGATTATTTTCTTAAAGTATTAGTGATGAAAAAACAATTCTAAGCATTAAAGTCAAATAAAAGAGAATGAAGTCTCATGGGATTTCCACTTGGAATCATATCCATATAAACTGGATGGGATCTATAGGATCGGCTATTCTGCGGGGAATGTTTTCGATGATTTTATGAATTTCTAGATGCGATTTCTGAGTTGAATCAACATGTTGAACAGGTATTTGGCAGTGGGGGTAGGGAGTGTGTGTGGGTGTGGGTGCTGAGTCACTGTCCCCTCTGTACGAATACTGCCACACACTGCCACACAGCAACAGCTCTGCAGTGAGCATTATTCCACAGCAGCATCACAACAGAGAACAGAGCAGCTGCGCAGACAGAATTCCTCCAAAATCTCCACCTCAGTCAAACAGAACCAGTTTCACGTCACCAGGTATGTTACTTATATAAGTGATGTGTCTCAGCTGCACACACACTTAAGTAGTCCAGCACAGTATATTGTTTACTAGAGCTGTCACACGAGTACGTCGCAAAACGTGACTAATAGATTTATATGAATAATGATGATTCATATCTCTGCGTTCTCCACTTCCGTAAGAGTGAATTCATCATATCTGTGCAACATGATTTTCGTGGGCAGTGAACCTGAGTATGGCAAGAATTAGATTATGGTGTTGATGTCGTCTGTACAGCTGGAGGAGGTTCATACTGAGCACTTCTACAATTACATAATAAACGTTATGCTCATTTAAAGCATTTACAGTCCACTGCATTGCTCTGTGATGATTTATAAGTGAAGTAAATCATTTTGAAATCAGATGAATCTTTTTGAATCAACCTGTGTGCGTGGTCTACCACTTTGTGGCTCAGCTGTTGTTGCTCCTACATGTTTCCATTTCACAATAATAGGACTTACAGTTGTCTGGGGCAGATCTGGCAGGACAGAAATTTCACTTGTGGAAGATGTGGCATCCTATGACAGTGCCCAGTTTAAAGTCACTGTGCCCTTCACTACAACTCATTCTACTGCATATATTTGTTCTATTGAGACTTCAAAATCTTGTACAAAGCTTCTCATAAGAGTGCAAGCTGTCACAGCCGCAAAGGGGGACCAACTCCATATTCATGCCTATGATTTAGAATGGGATGTCATAAAACCTCCTGTTGTGTTGAAATGAAAAAAATGGATTATTATACTGATTTTATACACTCACTTGCCACTTTATTAGGCACACTGTTCAGTTGCTTTTTAACACAAACAGCTAATCAGCCAATCACAGGGCTGCAACTCAGAGCATTTAGGCATGTAGAGGTGGTCAAGACAACTTGCTGAAGTGCAGACCGAGCATCAGAACGGGGAAGAAAGGGGATTTAAGGGGTTTTGAACGTGGCGTGGTTGTTGGTGCCAGACGGGCTGGTCTGAGTATTTCAGAAACTGCTGATCTACTGGGATTTTCACACACAACCATCTCTAGGGTTCACAGAGAACGGTCGAAAAAAGAGGAGATATCCAGTGAGCGGTCAGTTGTGTAGACGAAAATGCCTTGTTGATGTGAGAGGTCAGAGGAGAATGGGCAGACTGGTTCCAGATGATAGAAAGGCAACAGGAACTCAAATAACCAACCAAAATCTCTGAGGAACGTTTCCAACACCTTGTTGAAAGTCTGCCACGAAGAATTAAGACAGTTCTGAAGGCAAAAGGGGGTTCAACCTTTTACTAGTACCTAATAAAGTGGCCGGTGAGTGTGCGTGTATATTTGGCCTGGGTGATGTAATCAGATATCATTGATGTTGGACAAGTAACCCACTGCTGATGTGTAAAAGGTGATAATCGCTGCTTTGGTAAAAGAACTGAGAGAGAATTAGAGAAAACTAATTTAGCCTTAAACAGCTCTAAAAGTACACTGGGAAACTTGGGCTCATGTATAAGAAGTGGGGAGTGCACCAGTAGTCAGTTTCACACAAAGAGAGAGAGAAAAAGAGAGAGAGGGAGACAGAGGGAGAGAGAGGGAGAGAGGTTTGTTAAGGAACCGCCTGTCCTATTTCTTTCTGCTACACACTGTAATGCTAGTTTTACTGCACAGATCCCCCCCTTAATTTACTTTACAGGAATGGAATCAAAAATGAATGCTGATGTGCTTTGGAACTTCAGCTGACTACAAAGTGACTCACTCCATCAAGCTAAAATGACTGTATATTACCATAGAGCAGCTAAGTTAACTCTAACCTGGAGAGAAAGTTCCTCTGATCTTCGTCTGTGACGAGGAAAAAGGTAATAAACTATATTAAATAGAATTTACACACAATGTTTTATTCACTTTTACTCTTAAAATATTAAGTGCTGGGGCCTTGAAAAGATCTGGCAGAGTAAACTCCTTGCTGTCTCTGCTGAGTGTGATTTACTGATTAAAATGTGCAGTATTTTCTGTACAGATCAAGTGTCCTGGTGGTGAGCTGCATTATGAAAGCGCTGCTGTAACTTTGGAATATGCCTTGTTTTTAATGTGGTAAGCACATGGGCACAGCTTTGGAAATCACTTCGCAGTCTGAACCTTCTCCACAAGGGGGCGCTAGCAGCATGCACACTGCATATCTGAAGTGAATTTGCATCAAATTTTAACCTTATTATTCTGAAAAACAGCGATTCCAGATGTTTGAATGGTAGTGTATATCTGT
This sequence comes from Pygocentrus nattereri, assembly GCF_015220715.1. Classification (NCBI taxonomy): domain Eukaryota; kingdom Metazoa; phylum Chordata; class Actinopteri; order Characiformes; family Serrasalmidae; genus Pygocentrus; species Pygocentrus nattereri. The sequence goes on from NC_051228.1 coordinate 5,024,152, forward strand.
ATATCTGTATGTGTACAGTACAATGTCCACATCTTTGTCCAGCTGTAATCAGCAGACTGTGTTTACTCCTGCATCACCATTTGTTCTTATGCAATCTCTTCTCTTTCCCTCCCTCAGGAAACAAAAGCTGGCCAAGCATGTGTTTATATAATGTGCCTTTATCTAGATAAGGACTGGACTACACACTGGAGTGACCGATGATGAAATGACACACACACTGCCATCACACGCAGTTATTGCGTAATGATAACCACTGTAACGTAATGCAAAGTAATGAAAAGTATACACTGAAACACACACTGCACTGCAATCGTCATGTCCATGTGAATAACACACCATAATATCAGCCAGAATATTAAACTTCTACACTCCCTGCCCAGTTTATCAGCTCCACTGACAATACAGCTGCACTCTGTAGTTCTACAGTTACAGACTGTAGTCCATCTGTTTCTCTGATACTCTGTTACCCTGTTCTTCAGTGTTCAGGACCCCCATGGACCCTCACAGAGCACAGAGTTTTCCTGTGGAGTGCTGATTTAGCTCTCGGTGAACAGAACGTCTGTGAGAATATTGTGAAACATTTTATTGTTACAGTGTCTCATGTTTAAGATGATTAATCGATTATGAGTTGATTTATTCATGTAAATAACTGACTGTCAAAATATTGTTTTTTGCAGACTTCCCACCTGGAAATACAAAGTTATGAAGTGACTGGAAAAAAGATTTTAGTTTTGGATTAGGCTGATGTTCTTCAAAGCTTGTCAAAACTGGCAAAGGTAGCTATGAAAGAATTTCTTTGTAATATATTTTATACAAGTGGGGAAAAAAGTCAGGCACGCAGACTCATTCTCAGAGCTCTCCCCGTTCTCAGCAGGCGGTGGTGCTGAAAGGACAGCTCCATCAGTGACCGCACAGAACGGTGGACCATCCAGACACCTTCACCCAACATAGCCATGAGCGCAATCAGCTCAGCACAACAAAATCCCCACCACTTACCTGATTATACATCAAACTGATTTGCTTTCTCTCCCCTCCCCACAACAAAGGTATAAATAACAATCACTGCAGGGCAAACAGACTCGGGACTAAACTAGGAAACAAAGACTAGTAAATTGGTGTAAGCCTAAGAAAAAAATCCTGGTGGAACGTCTAACAACTGTTTGGGTTAACTGGAATCAGTTCAGTACACGATTGGGTATAAAAGGAGCATCTCGGAGAAGCTGAGTCTTTCAGAAGTAAAGATGAGGAGGGGTTCACCACTCTGTAGCCACGTTTACATGCAGACTCGTAATCCGTAAATAATCAGACTAATAGCTGAATCACAATAGAATACGTCCATGTAAACACCTTAATCCGAATAGTTTAGTCCGATTGAGGCCATTCGGAATATCTGTCTGATTGAATGAGGTGGGTAATCCAGCAAATAATCCGTTAAACAGAAGAATAATATCCATGTAAATGCCTGTATCCGATTACATTCCCTATCGGAAAGTTTAAGTCCGTTCTGCATGTGCGTCGCGTCATAATGAAAGTTTATACGGTTCAACGCAGCGGAGCAGAAACTGGTCTGCAGAGGAGACGAAGTTTATGCTCTGATCTTTAAAAGACGGCGGAGGGACGGACGTCCAGCTTATGTGGTTGGTTAGTGTAGTGGTTAACACCTCTGCCTTCTACACTGTAGACTGGGGTTCAATCCCCACCTGGGCAGCACCCTACACTGTACCAATAAGAGTCCTTGGGCAAGACTCCTAACACCACCTTGGCCTCCCTGTGTAAAATGACCAAACTGAAAGTCGCTCTGGATAAGAGCGTCAGCCAAATGCCGTCAATGTAAATGTAAATGAAATGTGTCTCAGAGCACGACGTCTTCCTCTCGGCCTTCTTTAATAAGGACATGCGAAGGACGTTTTCCTGAGTCTGACGTCATTTTAAAGCAGTTAAAAACACAAGCACTGCTCACTGCTGCTCATCTCACTCTGACTGGACCTCACGTGATGCTCGCTGTCATGTAAACGAAGATTTTCCGTCAAATTGTTGAATAGAGTGAGCATAAACACCACGGTCTGAATCTGTAATCGGACTGTATTCAGTCGGATTGGCGTGTAAACACAGCCTGCGAAAGACTGCATGAGCAAATAGTGCAACAGTTCAAGAATAATGTTTCTCAACATAAAATAAAAACCATTTTCTTTATCACCTACAGTACATAATATTAAAAGATTCAGAGACGTCATGCAGGATAAACGAACTTACACAGCTGTGAATCTGAACCTTGTTTCAAAACTATAAAATCCATTAAAACCATTGTTTCTACCCTCATTGTCCACTTTATCAGCTCCACTTACTGTATAGCTGCACTTTGTAGTTCTACAGTTACAGACTGTAGTCCATCTGTTTCTCTGATACTCTGTTACCCTGTTCTTCAGTGGTCAGGACCCCCATGGACCCTCACAGAGCAGGTACTATTTGGGTGGTGGACCATTCTCAGCACTGCAGTGACACTGACGTGGTGTGTTAGTGTGTGTGGTGCTGCTGCGAGTGGATCAGACACAGGAGTGCTGGAGTTTTTAAACACCTCAGTGTGGCCGCAGGACTGAGAGCCAAACATATCCAGCCAAAAGCGTCCTGTGGGCAGCGTCCTGTGGGCAGCGTCCTGTGGGCAGCGTCCTGTGGGCAGCGTCCTGTGACCACTGATGAAGGACTAGAGGATGACCAACACAAACTGTGCAGCAGCAGATGAGCTGCTGTCTCTGACTTTACATCTACAAGGTGGCCCACAAGGTAGAATTGTCTAATAGAGTGGACAGTGAGTGGAAACAGCGTTTAAAAACTCCAGCAGCACGGCTGTGTCTGATCTACTCGTACCAGCACAACACACCACCACTACGTTAGTGTCAATGCACTGCTGAGAATAATCTACTTTAAAGTGTCTGAAACACTCGTTAGAAGCTCGTTCAGCATGAATGGGTGGGGCTAAACTAATATAGCTGAATAAGTTTACATGTGTGCCCCATCTCCATCCTTCCTTACTGGCCCTGGAACGGAAATATCATTTGGAGTTTTTTTTCCCGGAGCTCTTCTCTGATTTCCCCGACTAAGGCGAGGCAGCGGGGATGTGTGTAGCGGATTTCATCAACATGTTCCTTTGCCCTTGCAGCCTCTCGGGGGGAATGGACCGGCTCCTGTTCTCACCCAGTTTCTGCAGACATAGCGCTCCCTGGCGCTCCAGCTGCGGTGGGGAAGATGGGGGGGGCACATTTATATGGGCAGTCAGAGACTAGACCAAGCTGGCCAATCAGAGAGCAGAGTGAGGAGTCAGGTGATGCCGTGACTGTCGTGCTCAGTTAGTGACCAATGCCGGCGTTGTGTGTCTGTGCGGCTAATCCCTGAGCTTGACCCAGCTTACACACACACGCGTGCATGCACACACACACACACACACACCCACACACACACACACACACACACACACCACTACAATCGTGTGCAAAAGTTTGGGTGCCCTTGGTCAAACGACATGCTTTGTTGGTTTTTGAAGTGAAAACTTGAACTTGATTCTGCAGAATTAATACACAATTATTGTTTATTTTCTGATAAACATACTGGTAGCGTGTAAAATGTGCCCTGCGCCGCAAAAGCTGCCACATTTCATATTTTATATTTTAGTTTTTCCAAATCCCAGGCTTACAAACTAAGGCTTCTCACACAGTAAGTACAGGGACTTCAGTGTAAACTGGCTGAGCTGTTCTCAGCTTATAGAAGTGTGTAATTCTTGTAAGTCGCTCTGGATAAGAGCATCTGCTAAATGCTGTAAATGTAAATGTAAACGTAATAAAACTGGGCCCACCGGCAGGTCCTGGCCAATTGAATGTTTCCAGCCAGTTAAATATTAAAAACATTATTTTTATACACCAACAGTCTTTCTCACATATCTGAAATACACTTGGTACTGGGGTGGGGGGTAAGGGGGTTCAATTATATTGTGTTTATTTCTGTTTTATTTATTTATTTATTTATTTATTTATTTATTTATATTTTATATATCGGGCTCTACAGCAGCGTTTTATGTCCACTGTGAAAAAAATGTAAATATTAGTCTTTGTGAATTAAGTCATAATATTTCAAGATAAAAAGTATTTTGAAAATAAAGCCACAACATATTATTACTTTAAAATCATAATATTTTGAGAATAAAGTAAACATATTACGAGGACAAAGTAATAATATTTTGAGAATTGTGTCATAAATGGTTGATAATAAAATCATAGAATTATGACACCAACGTGATATTACCAGGAAAAGCCTCAGCATTGTGTTTACAAAAGAATAAGAAAAGAAGAAACTATACGCTGCCACTGTCTATACACCTGCTGCCTGCCTTGGCTTTAACCTGGCGACTTTGTTAGGTCAGTAAAAGATGACCATTTATATCTGTTGCTCTGCAGCCTAACAGCTGCTTTTCTGCGCTCTGGTTGGAGAATAACAGTGAACTTAAAGTGTTTATGGGTGACCGAAGAAACCACCCCTGCTGGCTAATTAACACGCTGAACACAAAGACGTGAGCTAGACACGAATAACGTCTTTTACATGAGTATTGACCACTGCATTGACCAAAACCCTTCTGTAAAATACAGCCATTTGTTCTGATTGAACTTCCGTAAAGTTTTCGAGACCCAAGTAACGCAGTAAAACATAAAATGTAAAGAGAAAAAAAAAAGACATAAATATGATAAAGCACGGCTTAAAATCAGCTGATTCAACCTGACACCTGTGTGGGCGTGGCTAATGAGCAGCTTGATTGACAGCTCTGCTTTCATCAAACCCGGAGACACTGTGGTGCCCACAAAGTGATAAATACATGCGCGCGCACCCTCTTTGGCCGTGTTTACAACGCAAAACAAGAAGTGGCCCAAACGGGAAGTGAAGGAGCTTCATGTTCAGGTTCCAGGTCATTCGCCCTCTGCTTGAGACGGATAAGGCAGTAAACTATTTATTTATTTATTTATTTATTTATTTATTTGGCCCGTCTGCTGTTCAAGTTCTTGATATTTCTCCCGGTTCTCGAGGCACACTGCTAACGGCACTGACGTCATGCGTTAACGTACAGACTCTGATCGTGTTCCAGCGCGTTATGTATCTAAGACTCGATCTCATTCCTCTATTTGTATGCAGGTCTTTAGATTACAGAGCCTCAGACTCACTTACTGCTCTTATATCAGGATGTGACAAAGATGTGACTAATTATAGAAGATGAAAGAGTGCATTAGCTGAAAATAAGTCCTGTTCATCAAGGAACACCTTATCGTTCATGACCCACTTACTCACACGATAATAAGCTCCACAGCTGAAGAGAGATGAACACAGTAGGAGTGAAGAGGGGAGTGTTAGAGACTCACTGAGGCCTCAGACGGGACAAAGGAACGGGAGGAGAGTGAGGGCAGAGTGGCGGCTGGCCTTTTGTTTTCAGGTGATCAGAGTGTGTGTGTGTGTGTGTGTGTGTGTGTGTGTGTGTGTGTGTGTGTGTGTGTGTGTGTTAGTTTAGGATCTGATGGAGGTTTTAGATAACGTCAGTCTGCAGCTCTCAGATGAATCATCAGCCACAGTAACAGGACACTGCTGCGGGTTTTACCCTCTCCTGGATCTGTACCTCTCTCTCTCTCTCCCTCTTCCTCTCTCTCTCTCTCTCTCTCTCTCTCTCTGAAACATCTGTATCTCTCTCTGAAACATCTGTATCTCTCTCTGAAACATCTGTACCTCTCTCTCTCTCTCTCTCTTTTCTCTCTCTCTCTCTCTCTCTGAAACATCTGTATCTCTCTCTGAAACATCTGTATCTCTCTCTGACACATCTGTACCTCTCTCTCTCTCTCTCTCTCTCTCTTTCATACATCTGTATCTCTCTCATATCTGCCCCTCTTTCTCTCTCTCTCTCTCTCTGAAACATCTGTATCTCTCTCTGTTACATCTGCCCCTTTCTCTCTCTCTCTCTCTCTCTCTCTCTCTCTCTGTCATACATCTGTATCTCTCTCATATCTGCCCCTCTTTCTCTCTCTCTCTCTCTCTCTGAAACATCTGTATCTCTCTCTGTTACATCTGCCCCTTTCTCTCTCTCTCTCTCTCTCTCTCTCTCTCTCTCTGTCATACATCTGTATCTCTCTCATATCTGCCCCTCTTTCTCTCTCTCTCTCTCTCTCTCTGAAACATCTGTATCTCTCTCTGTTACATCTGCCCCTCTCTCTCTCTCTCTCTCTCTCTCTCTCTCTCTCTCTCTCTGTCATACATCTGTATCTCTCTCATATCTGCCCCTCTTTCTCTCTCTCTCTCTCTCTCTCTCTCTCTCTGTCATACATCTGTATCTCTCTCATATCTGCCCCTCTTTCTCTCTCTCTCTCTCTCTCTGAAACATCTGTATCTCTCTCTGTTACATCTGCCCCTTTCTCTCTCTCTCTCTCTCTCTCTCTCTCTCTCTCTCTCTGTCATACATCTGTATCTCTCTCATATCTGCCCCTCTTTCTCTCGCTCTCTCTCTCTCTCTGAAACATCTGTATCTCTCTGTTACATCTGCCCCTTTCTCTCTCTCTCTCTCTCTCTCTCTCTCTCTCTCTCTCTCTCATACATCTGTATCTCTCTCATATCTGCCCCTCTTTCTCTCGCTCTCTCTCTCTCTCTGAAACATCTGTATCTCTCTGTTACATCTGCCCCTTTCTCTCTCTCTCTCTCTCTCTCTCTCTCTCTCTCTCTCTGTCATACATCTGTATCTCTCTCATATCTGCCCCTCTTTCTCTCTCTCTCTCTCTCTAAAACATCTTTATCTCTCTGTTACATCTGCCCCTTTCTCTCTCTCTCTCTCTCTCTCTGACACATCTATGTCTGTTATATCTGGCCCTCTCTCTCTCTCTCTCTCTCTCTCTCTCCCTCTGAAACATCTGTATCTCTCTTACATCTGCCTCTCTCTCTCTCTCTCTGATACATCTATATCTCTCGCTCTTATATCTGGCTCTCTCCCTCTCTCCCTCTCTCTCTCTCTCTCTCTCAAACATCTGTATCTCTCTCTCTTGTATCTGCCCCTTTCTCTCTCTCATACATCTGTATTTCTATACCTCTCTCTCTCTCTCTCTCTCTGATACATCTATAACTCTCTCTCTTATATCTGCCCCTCTCTCTCTCTCTCTCTATCTCTCTCTCTTTCTCACATCTGTATTTCTATACCTCTCTCTCTCTCTCTCTCTCTGATACATCTATAACTCTCTCTCTTATATCTGCCACTTTCTCTCTCTCTCTCTTTCTCACATCTGTATTTCTGTACCTCTCTCTCTATCTCTCTCTCTCTTTCTCCTGTATCTGTTCCTCTCTCTCAGCTATATCTGCACCTCTCTCTCTCTCTTTCTCTCATATCTGCCAATAATTTAGCATGCTGCTAAACTGTTTAAAAACATCTATTAAATTTGCAACTACTGACTGTTTCTATACTTGTTTAATTCTTTAAAGGTCCATATATGAGGCCACACTTCACCCCCTCCCTCTCAGAACTACAAATCCTACTGCATACAGTAGGACAGTCTTAAAGATGAATCATTCTTAAGATCATTAATAGAGTAATACGTGTTGGAATCAAAGAGCTTTTTTCAGTATAATCAACTAACCGAACCCGAGTTTCCGCTCACTTCGTCCTGGCTCACTGAAAGCTCTGTCTTCCAAGCCATACAGACAAAAGAAGCTATATCGCCCCCTATGCTTTCTGTAGCGCACTGCAATCTGTATGCATGTATCACATCACAGAGCACAGTAAGGCTTTTAAATCATCTAAACTAAATGTTGAATTCACTTTATTCTACAATTAATGCTGACGGCAGCTAAACAACCTTTTAACCACTGCAGTCCCTCCCTCTCTCCTTCCACGACTCTCCAGGAAACCCATCGGTCTCCAGAGACGCCACCCCTGCTGCACTCCCTGATCTCCTGCAGAGGTTCTGATGGGACGGCAGACGAGGTGCACCTGCTCCCACAGCAGCCCTGCACATCCTTCACAGGGACCAGGCCAATTAAATGAGCTCAGGAGAACAAATGAGCACATGTTTCCCCTCAGAGAGAGACCCTCAGCACAGCCATGATGGATAGACCCTCACACAGCGCTCTTACGCACAGAGACTGCATCTGTGTCAGAATCGATTCTAATGCTAACCGTCCACTAGAGGACTTTGAAAAGACTTTTGAAAGACTAAAGTCTCACACTCTCTCACATCTAAGGATGATGTCACAGAGTTTTAAGTCACAGACTATGATTTTATATATACACTGATCAGGCATAACATTAGGACCACCTGTTGTTTCTAGGTGAACTTCGTAGTTCTACAGTTTCAGACTGTAGTCCATCTGTTTCTCTGATACTCTGTTACCCTGTTCTTCAGTGGTCAGGACCCCCATGGACCCTCACAGAGCAGGTACTATTTGGGTGGTGGATCATTCTCAGCACTGTAGTAACACTGATGTGGTGGTGTGGTGGTGTGTTAGTGTATGTTGTGCTGGTCTGAGTGGATCTGAGTAGCTATGTGTACATGCAGCCTAATATTCCATTGAGAATCCAACTAATAGCTCAATCGGAATAGAATATGTCTATGTATACAATTCAATCCGAATAGTCTAGTCTGATTGAAGCCATTCAGAATACAATTTCTATCTGGTGGGTAATCCTGCAAATAATCTGTTATATAGAAGAATAATATCCATGTAAATGCCTGTAGCCGATTACATTCCCTATCGGAAAGTTTAAGTCCGTTCTGCATGTGCGTCGCGTCATAATGAAAGTTTATACGGTTCAACATGGCGGAGCAGAGACGAAGTTCATGCTCTGATCTTTAAAAGACGGCGGTGGGACGGACGTCCAGCTTGTGTGTCTCAGAACACGACGTCTTCCTCTCTGCCTTCTTTAATAAGGACGTGTGAAGGACGTTTTCCTGATTCATTTCAAAGCAATTAAAAGCCAAGCACTGCTCACTGCTGCTCATCTCACTCTGACTGGATCTCACGTGATGTTCGCTGTCATGGTAACGTCAACACTAAGTGGTTACATACATGTTTGTAATTTTGGATCGGATTACTTGTAGTGAGCATGTAAATGGAGCTTTTCCATCAGACTGTTGAGTAGAGGGAGAATAAGCAGCTCTGTCTTAATCCACGATCGTAACGTATTCAATCGAATTGGAGAAAATCTTTGCATGTAAACCACAGACCATCAAATCAGTTGATGGTGAAATGTGAAATTCCATGAAGAACTGAATCATTTCTTAAGGAATCACACCTGACTCGTGTCAGATTCACCTCGCTGGTAAACAGTGTGATCTGATTTATAGTAAGATGGAGATAAAGCAGAGCTAAACATCAACCTGGACCATCGATGCCCTCTCAGAACGCCACATAGACAACAACAGCATAATCTGCGTGTATTACAAGCCCTGATGTTAATGGCATTACTTTTGCAAAAATCAGCAAAAAATGAATGTGTCTAAACATCCTCAACCCCCCCCCCCCCCCCCCCCCCCCCCCACATGCGGCTCCTGTGGATTATTCCAGTGGGAAAGTCATTAATCATTCTTGCGAGAGATCAGCTGAACTTTAACAGCGCAACGTAAGCAGTTCCTCTCTGTATGAGGCAAAGGTTAGGATGATGTTGCTGATTATATCAAACTGAAAGGCCTGGCAAAGCATGTGAGGTCCATTCTCACCTGTAATTCAGATGATAAAGTAAGAAGAAATGGAGATATAGACACTGAGCGCTTAATTAAGCACACCTACCTTGTTTCTACACTCATTGTCCATTTGATCAGCTCCACTGACCATATAGGAGCACTTTGTGGTTCTACAGTTCCTGGAGCCCTTCAAACTGTTGCCAATAAGTGTTTTTAAAGCAACCATCTGCCAAAAAAGATAGGAGTATGATAGATAGATAATTCCGGGAATCAGATAACAATAAAAATGTACATAACTAAACAATAATACCAACATCCTTTCAAAGATTCCAGATAATTGTAATACTATAGCGCTTTTTTGATTAAAAATGTGGCAAAAAATGCAGATAAATGTTCATCAGGCTCTGTTTCTCATAATAAAATTGAAAATATGCATCATCATCATATAAGCTGCCAACCAATCACTGCTGATTCATCGAGGAGGTCATTTTCAATGTATAATTCTTCTCAGTCAAGTAATCGAGTTTAACTGAGACCGTCCTGGACAACAGTTATTAATCTGCTTATTATGAAAGAGCCTGTGTCCAAACAGAGTCATCTGCTAAAAGAGACCAGACTGCTCTCATTACTCTGTGAAAGAAGACAGGATGACCTGGAGTGTCTGTGGAACAGCGGAACATGACATCCCCCATTGAAGCCCCTCAGACTCACGCTGAGAGGAGTTCTGTAGAAGACAGATGAAGACAGATGAAAGAACAGTGATTCTGACCACCACACCACAGGACGCCTGCATACCGGACATTATCAAAGCCCTGTCCGTCTTGGCAACGCCGCCGGGCAGTTATTTCCAGTCACGCAAGCCCAGGCTCCTATCTGTCTGAATGAACCTCGACAACTGAAGGTCAAAGCACTGTTTCAAGAACAGATTTAAAACTACTGGTTAAATCTGACAAAAAACTTGTATAATGATAAACTTGTAGAAATAAATAAATAAATAACAATAATTTGTAGCATTTGGCTAAATCCTGCATGTTTAACATTCCCCACTTGCGGTGTAACCAGCTAGGCTCTTTCTCTTACAGGGCAGGACTTTCCACATAAACAGACGCCTGTTCGGTTTACGAGTGTTCCCATTCATATAGCAACCACTGACCATCTCTGACATGATCATTACAGAAGCTACAGGGTCAGTGTGTCCCTCAGTGCTAAGGTAGCTAATGCAATGGAAGCTTATAGCTCATCAGTCAGCACTGTGTAATAAAACAATTGCGAATTCGCCTCAAACGAACATCTTGAAGCATCTTAAATCTGAGCCTGGGTTCAGTTCCCCGGCCGGGCGACCAGCGTTCTTTCTATGTAGATTCTGTACGTTCTCCCTGTGTCTGTGTGGGTTTCCTCCCATTGTCCAAAGACATGCAGTCAGACCAACAGGAGATGCCAAACTGTCTCTAGGTATGATTGCATATGCCTGTCTGTCTGCCTTGTGATGGAGCGGCGACCTGTCCAGGGTGTTTCTTGCCTTCCGCCCGACGAACGCTGGGACAGGCTGCAGTGACCCAGATGAGTGCATTAGGCATACGTTAGGCTACGTTAGCCTTGTAGCTCCAGTGCAAAAATAAAGAAGTAAACTTCAGATATCAAACACGTCTTGCCTGAATGCCTACATTTTGGCTAAGGGCCAAACTATCGCTTTAAAGTGGAGTGTGTTGGCTCTAAATCAAGGACATTTACATCTACAGTGCTGCGCGAAAGTCTCAGCCGCCCACTGTTTACCCCCGCAGAAAGAGTGATTTTGCCAGTAAACACAATATATAACATTAGAATAAATGTAAATAGACATAAATACAGTGAAACGCAACAAAGTTGCGTCCATACTAAACTATACTACAAAAAATCCTTTTCTGAACTCATTGTTGTGATGTCACAAAAACCAACGCATCTAACAGAAGTTATATCCTCCTATTAAGCCTATAGCACTGTAGCCCCACCCACTCAGGCTGAAGTTATAAGGAGTGTTTCAGGGCTTCTTTTTGAATGAGGCATAATATAGGGCAGCCAATCTGAACAGAGCTTGTTTACGTACATCAGTCTTAAAGACACAGTCACAAACCAGTCTGTTTAATTCTAAGGCCTAGAAAGAAATCACGTAAAAAGGAATTATGCCTGTTTTGGGTTCTTAAAACCAGACAAACGTTAAAGTGGACATCAGGGAGAAAAATAAAATGCAAGAAAAGTAAAGGACATGAAAGCTTTAGCGCAAGTTCTGCCAGGGAGACTCCACCGCTACGCCACTCATTACTCTGGCCAATCACAAGCTTCCACCTGTCTCGGCTTACACACCTGCTTTGCTGCGTTCAGGTGCTGACGTTTCGTCGTTCCCCTGCTGCTGGTCCCCGGGGATAGGGGGTAGGCTCCGCCCCTGCCGTCCCTGGATGGCAGGATCTGCGGAGCTCTATACGTTGAAGACCTGCGGCGATGACGGGGTGCCAAGCACTTTAACTTACAAAAGTTTTGTGATTTATGGAATTCTTAATATTATTAAGATTGAACTATTTTCCTTCCTTCACGTTCGTCTCTGGAGTCTTTCTGGTAGAACGTTCAGGTTCAATCACCAGCACTTGATTTAATTCAATGATGGACTGATCAGATAAACTATGCATTGGACGGTAACGGTACAGCTGGACTTCCTCCAGGAGAGATTTAGACTTGATTAAGTTTCATACTGACACAATAAATTGCTTATCTGGTTATTTGTATTTATTCTAACATCAGTGTTTTTTTGAAGAAATGCTTACTTATTTACATCTAAGCTTAAAAAGATGCCTCTTTAAATGTTCTTTAGTAAAGAAAATGGTTCTATAAAGATCCCTTTGCATGCTTAAAGGGTTCTTTGCAGCATGAAAGGCTTCTTCAGAATGTATTGGACATTCTTTGCAGCCAAGAGCACCCAATAGCACCCAAAAGGGTTCTTCTATTGATTCTATATATTCTATTACGACGTCATGCTTGTAACATTAGAAGAACCCTTTAAAAGGTTCTGTACAGAACCATCTACAGTACATTCTCCATCAATCTGAAGAACCCTTTCATGATGGAAAGAACCCTTCATTCATGCAAAGGGCACTTTCATGGTTCCTTATAGAACCATCTTTTTTTAAGAGTGTATGTTGTAGGTGACACAGTGCCCCCGCTTCAGGGACCATAAGTAATTGGACAAGTGAACACAATCATAAATAATGATTTATTTGAAGACATCAGTTCCTGTTTTGTAGAGCTTACTGTCTTCGGTCTTGTCTTCAGTAAATAAAGGGTCACCGGGACTCATGCTGAGTGACCAAATCGGTCAGTCATGCACAGTTCGGCCGTGATGAGCTCATCTAATTTGACCGTCACTGTTTCATTTTTAAATCCAATTTCTAATGTGCTGCAGCGCAGTGCTGAAAAAAGATCCGTCCAATTAATTATGGTCTGCAATGAGTGTGTGTGTGTGTGTGTGTGTGTGTGTTGTATATGTAATTAGCAGCAATTTAGTACAATTTATCACTACTGTCACGTGAAAATCACTCTGGTTGGTATGGCGTCCCTCGCTGCCTCTTTCAGATGAATCAGCACTTATCCAAGCTGTTCACACAGCGGGGGGCCATGTATCTGTGACCTCACACCCACAGCGGTCTTAATAAATGTAGTTCTTTCCCACCAAAATATCCTACAGGGGCGCTATTCTACTTCAACTGGGAACACAGACTTGCGCGTGGACACTGCAGCTGCACAGCATATTCTGCACTGTGTGTTCTCATATACACTATGTGGCCAAAAGTATGTGGACCTTTGTTTTGTTTTTTCTAAATTGTTGCTAACAGTTGTGAAATTCAAGCACACAGCCTCCAGACAAACACCAGCTTAAGGAGGAGGAGTCGTACAGAAGAGCTCAGGAATCTTAAACCTGGCACTGTCACAGGATGTCATCTCTGCCACAAGTGGGTTTGTGAAATTTCCGCCCTGCTAGATCTGCCCCAGCCAACTGCTAGTGCTACTATTGTGGAATACGATCATCTTCGAGCAACAGCAGCTCAGCCACAAAGCAGTAGACCACGTAAACTCAGCATAGTGTGCAAAAAATCAATTCTGTTTGATCACTCACTACTGCCTCTGGAAGCAACATCAGCACAAGAACTGAGCATCAAGAGCTTCATGAATACACTCACCTGCCACTTTATTAGGTGCTAGTAAAAGGTTTGACCCCCTTTTGCCTTCAGAACTGTCTTAATTCTTTGTGGCAGGTGTTGGAAACGTTCCTCAGAGATTCTGGTTGGTTATTTGAGTTCCTGTTGTCTTTCTATCATCTGGAACCAGTCTGCCCATTCTCCTCTGACCTCTCACATCAACAAGGCATTTTCGTCCACACAACTGACCGCTCACTGGATATTTCCTCTTTTTCGGACCGTTCTCTGTGAACCCTAGAGATGGTTGTGCGTGAAAATCCCAGCAGATCAGCAGTTTCTGAAATACTCAGACCAGCCCGTCTGGCTCCAACAACCACGCCACGTTCAAAACCCCTTAAATCCCCTTTCTTCCCCGTTCTGATGCTCGGTCTGCACTTCAGCAAGTCGTCTTGATCACCTCTACATGTCTAAATGCACTGAGTTGCTTCTCTGATTCTCTATCAAAATATATTGCGTCATGACACAAAAAAGTCAATACGCCTTGTATCGTGAAATTTGTGCATCGTTACACCCCTACCTATAAAATATACACTTCCTACATATAAGCTTCCTCCGTTGGTGGATACACTGTGATCGTATCTGAATGAAAGCATATCGCTACGGAAATGCTGATTAATTATTTATTTAAATCACAATAACAATGAAACATAACTGATGTGACTTACATTCCCATTTGTGTTCCAAACGGCAGCTTGCCAGATAAACTCCATAAAATCCTTTCTGGGATGAGCTTTGCTGGATCGCGTTCTTTACGAATCGGATACAACAGCACCGAGAAATCAGAGATAGTAGTGGGGATAGTGGTGCAATACGGACTAAATTCCTACCACAATATAAACTTAAACTTCCTCATAGTTTAATATTGACAATTATTATTATATGCATTAAGTCTAAACACTATTTTGAAAACTTTTTATTGTTGCTCTGATTTAAGAAAAGCAAACTCACCATTTTTGCCACAATCTTGATCCAAAACGTTTTCCTCAAACTTACGACCTTTTTCAGCTCACTAGCTAACTCTGCTGACCTTCCAGCTGCTTCACGCTGTCGCAAGTGAACAGCGAGACTTCTTCTTACTCGTCTGCCGAATAAAAGCAGCACAACGCCCCCTGGTGTATCACAGCAGCAACAGTTACCTCAAGGATTCGCTGCTAATGCTAGACTGAGGAAGCAAACTATCAACAATATGTCAAATGCTGTCACCATTTAATAATTACTGCTGTTTTTATCACCCAGGCCACAGCGCTGGGATTTAGACTCCCCAGATCAGCTCCTGTTTTCTCCAAATTAAAGTCTGTGGTCATCATTTTAAGTCAGCAGGCTTCGTTAAGCTGAGTTAGCTTCATAGCTCTTATAAACGTACGCACATGTACACGTCACCCACATCCCAAAGGACTGTAAATATATTGATGCAGTCACGAGTGGCTGGCGGGCAGTGAGGGCTCTCAGGCTGGCCGTTGCCTCAAGTTCCCCAGAACCAGCATTACTTATTCATCCCTGAGCTGCAGCTACGGGCCAGTGTCAGATTCTTCAGCCGGCCACCGTCGGACTGTCCAGCCTTTCATCAACTGCTGCTGGGTCTCTGATGGCCATTATGGGGGCCAAAACCCCCTAACAACAAAATCTGACATGGCTAAGCTTACACCCTCATTTACAGACTTAGTCTTAAACCATCAGGTTGCTTAGCAATGTGATGTAAATAAAGATAAAATAAACACAGCTGTATATGTAATGATGATGTGTCAAACCACAGACCACCCTTCATCTCTTTCATTTCCAGCCTAAAAAGCCAGTAAGAACACGTTCATGTTTCAGGTATTTTGAGGAGATAAGAGTCACTTCCACCAAGAGACAGAAAGTCCAACGAACGTGCGTTTCCAAAAATGTATCGCCATTAAAAGAGAAATTTGGACTCCTAACAACCACCTGAAACACCTGGTAGACACCAAATCTGCCCCCATCAGATAAGCAGCACTGAAAGCTTTGATCTCTGAGAGAGAGGAGAACATCAAGCTGCTTCAGATCTGAAAACATCCACAGGTGTTTCTGTCCATCCTTCCACAGTGAGAAGACCACTCAGCGCTGTGGGTCTGAAAGGATGTGTAGCTGATCATGAAGAACCTCACTGAGAAAAGGAGACGGACACATCGAACAAAGAAGCTGAACGATGGACTGAGTCCAGAGTCCAGACCTCGGCACCACTGAATGGGTTTGATTAGTTCAGAAAATCAACCAGCTTCTCAGACTGAGCTTTGAAGGTGTGTCTGCAGATTCTCTGAGGAGCTGAAAGTGAGTCTCCTGAAGAGAATGGGAGCTGGAATAAAGGGAAAGAGTGACACACTCACCGCTGAAAGAATCCCATATTTAATCACATCTTTCCT
Source organism: Pygocentrus nattereri (assembly GCF_015220715.1). Classification (NCBI taxonomy): domain Eukaryota; kingdom Metazoa; phylum Chordata; class Actinopteri; order Characiformes; family Serrasalmidae; genus Pygocentrus; species Pygocentrus nattereri. Next base: position 5,040,439 of record NC_051228.1, read on the forward strand.
GCTTTCAGCTTTTTTTCTTATGTACTGTACACATACGCACAGTGTCAGGAGACCAGAAGGTAAACGCATAAGCAGAAATTCTGCAGAAGCCAAAGAGATCATCACATCTTTTCATAGATTTGCTGTGAAAATGAAAACGATTTCTGTTCTAAGCATCATTTAGATGAACTAGTCTCAGGAATCTTACACCAAACAACAAGCAAGAGTCTGTAAACATAAAGACTTCAGTTTAGTAAGATACTGAACTCATTTGGAGATCATCATCATCATCATCATCACTAGATCAGAATCCTGTAACTCTGTTTTAGTTGCTGCCTTCCTGTGTGTCAAGTTATATTTACAGACGTGAAGTCAGAAAAGTTGCGTTTGTGTCTGGATTTAAAGATAATCAGCGTCTGAACAGACCACCAATCTGCCTGAAGACTCCAGTCTCGTCCTCGCAGACAGCCCGAGGGACAGGTTTACTCACTGATCTCTGCGGAAGTGCAGCCTCTTCCTGAGAGTGGACACTCGGGGGTGACAGCCCAGTTTGACGGGTGAGGTGCAGGACAGCCCCCCCAGCGCCCGGCTCTGGACCATGATGCCCCGCTCTCAGACTTCTACACTCCGGACACGCCGGACACTCAGCGCACACTGGAGCTCCTCATCAGTGCACCTGCCTGCCTCCCTCCCTCTCCCTCTCTCTTTCTCCCTCCCTCTCCCTCTTTCGCTCTCTTTCGCTCGCTCCCTCTCCCTCCCTCTCTCTCCATCTCCCTCTCTCTCTCTCCCTCCCTCTCCCTTTCTTTCTCTCCCTCTCCCTCTTTCTTTCTCTCTCCCTCTCCCTCTGTCTCCCTCTCTCTCCCTCTTTCTTTCTCTCTCCCTCTCCCTCCCTCTCTCTCTTTCTCTCTCTCCCTTTCTTTCTCTCTCCCTCTCCCTCCCTCTTTATTTCTCTCTCCCTCTCCCTCTTTTGCTCTTTCTCCCTCTCCCTCCCCCTCCCCCTCCCTCTCCCTCTCACTCACTCTCTCCCTCCCTCCCTCTCTCTCTCACTCTCTCCCCCTCTCTGCTGGACTGTGCTGACCTACTTCCTGTCCCTGCACTGTGTCTCTGTGCTCCACCTGCGCTCTGCCTGCTGTCTCCACTAACAACCCACCAGAGGAACAAACTCACACTGAGAGACAGCCAGCTAATTAACAAGGGGGGGCATACATAAGAGAGAGGGAGGACTGTAGAGATGGAGGGAACACAAACACCAATACAGAGAGAGAGAAAAAGAGAGACTGAGAGAGAGAGAGGCCGAAAAGAAAAAAAGACAGAAATAAAAACAGAAAAATGATTAAAAAAGTGCTAAAGGGTGAAAGAATTTAAAAAGTTTGAAAGAAAGAGATAGAGAGAAAGAAAGAAAGAAAGAAAGAAAGAAAGAAAGAAAGAAAGAGAGAGAGAAAAGAAAGAATGAAAACAAAAATGAATTAAGAAAGAAAGAGAAAAGAACAAAAACAAGAGAGAAAGAGAGGAAAGACTGATAGAAAACAAAGAGTGAGGACAGGGAAGAAAAAGAAGGAAAGAGAGTGAAGGAGTGGAAAGAAAGAAAAATGAAATAGGAAGATAGAAAAAGAAGTAAAACAAAAGAAAATGAGAAAGAAAAGGTAGTTTAATCGAAAGCAAGAAAAAAGTTTCATCCAAAGAAAGTGAAACAATAAGTGGAAGAGAACAGAAAAGACTAAATAAAAAAGAGGAAGAGATGAAAGAATGAGACAGAATCAAAGGAAAGAAAAAGAGAAAAAAAGACGTCTGATCAAAAGAAGAGTTCGATCAAAAGAAAGAAAAAAGAGAAAGAAGTTTGATCGAAAGAAAGACAAACCATGAATAGAGAGAAAAGAAAGGAAAGAAAAAACAAAGGAGAAAGGTCAAATCATGATAGGAAGAACAGAGGAAGACAGGAAGGAAAAAGAGTGAAAGAGTGAAGAAAAAAACAAAAGAAGAGAAAATAAAACAGAAAGAAAGACAGACTGGTCATTACTAGGTGTATGAGAGGTCAGTGAGAGCCGATAATAAAGCTGACGGTGAAGCTGATGGTTCTGACTGTCCATCAGCTACAGTGAACGTTATCTGGGTGTTACATCATCATGACGGCGCTGAAGCAGCTGACCGCACTGCCTCACTGGACTCTCTCTCAGCTCTCTGTACAACTTCCTCTCGTCCTCCTTCAGAGGAACCAGGAGCAGCTCAGAGCCTCATCACACTCAGAGACGTCCTCCTGTAACAAAGCCCGAGACTGAACAAGCCCAGAGTGGAACCGGCCCACCTGGACCGACAGAATGTCTTCTACGAGAACACAGAACGCAGCAGAAAACCCGAACTGGAGAACATTTCCACAGAAAACCTGCTGATGTCAACATTCGCAGCACCTGCTTCAGCTCCTCAGTGGAGCAGATTTTATGAGGTCGAGTGCTAAATGATGAAGAGAAGGTCAAAGAGAACCAACATCACCTCAACCAGAAGAGACAGAAGAACCTGGCTGTGTGATGAGGATGATGAAGATGAAGACTAAGAGAAAACAACAACAACCTTTAGAAGATGAAGTTATGGCCAGCGATGACTGGACTGTGATTTTATATGAATTACACTGTATTGACATAAGTACTCGCTCGTCTGGCTTCACACACATATGAACTTGAGTGAGATCCCATTCTTAATCCATAGGGTTTAATATGCTGACCCACCCTTTGCAGCTATAACAGCTTCCACTCTTCTGGGAAGGCTTTCCACAGGGGTTAGGAGTGTGTTCATGGGAATTTTTGACCGTTCTTCCAGAAACGCATTTGTGAGGTCAGACACTGATGTTGGACGAGAAGGCTTGGCTCACAGTCTACACTCTAATTCATCCCAAAGGTGTTCCATCGGGTTGAGGCAGGTCAAGTTCTTCTACACCAAACTGGCTCATCCATGTCTTTGTGGACCTGCTTTATGCACTGGTGCGCAGTCATGTTGGAACAGGAAGGGGTCGTCCCCAAACTGTTCCCACAAAGTTGAGAGCATAAAATTGTCCAAAATCTCTTGGTGCTGAAGCTTTAACTTTCACTGGAACTAAGGGGCCGAGCCCAACTCCTGAAACACAACCCCACACCATGATCCCCCCTCCACCAAACTTTACACTTGGCACAATGCAGTCAGACAAGTACCGTCTCCTGGCAACCGCCAAACCCAGACTCGTCCATCGGATTGGAATATTTAGTAGTGAGGAAATTTCACGACTGGACTTGCTGCACAGGTGGCGTCCGATCACGGTACCACGCTGGAATTCACTGAGCTCCTGAGAGCGACCCATTCTTTCACTAATGTCTGTAGAAGCAGTCTGCAGGCCTAGGGGCTCGGCTTTATACACCTGTGGCCATGGAAGTGAGTGGAACACCTGAATTCAATGATTTGGATGGGTGAGTGAAGATTTTTGGCTATATAGTATATTTCTGACTGGTAGTTCATTCTAACTTTCACACCACATCACAGTTGTGTTTGTGAGTAGCAGAGAAGATATTACATTACGATTTAAAATGAAGAAAGTGTTGAGTACGCCGTCTTGTTTTGCAGAAAAAAGGCTTGAACTTGACATTTGACAAAAAAAGGTTAGAAGTGCAAATAGCATTCATAACAAATTATAATGCGTTCAAAAGGCATTATAAACATGGTTACAGATATTTACAATTACACTGTATTACACTTCATAGCCATGTCTATTATACACTATCAATTGTTAACATAATGCATTATAAGTAGTGTTAATAACATATTATGCTTGATAATAGAGTGCTATCATAATTTGTTCCCTCACTGGTTCCAACAATGAGCGCTAGAACCCTTCACTTTGTAACACTACAGTACAGTAATGCTGATTTCTGCTGGAGTTCTATTGGATATGCAGTGTTAAGTGAGTGCCAGGCTAACGGTGGTGCAAATTAACATTGGTGTACATTGACTTTCCCACATTGGGTGAAACACTGATGGCAGCTCTAATTTAAACTCTGACATCTGAAGCCTGTAACGAGCTTTATTGTGTATAATTCAATAAATAATTCAACTTGAAGCCTCACTCTTAACCCTGGAGGAGGCTTTAGTACAGTACACCTCACTTTACTTAGAGTGGACAAATACGACTTATGAGCTCTTATAATTTCTTATGAACAGTACTTATAATGCATAATAATGCATTTTTATAAATATTTATAGCCATGTTTATCATGCATGACATTCATAGGCAGTGTTACCAAAGTATCTTTTAAAAAGCCCAGATGTAAAAAGTCCCCAACACATGTTTGGGATGTTTTTGCTTACTCACCACAAAGAGGATGTGGTGGCTAGGGTAGCCTAGACAAGGGTTTGCACACCCTGGTCCTGGAGGCCCACTACCCTGCACATTTAGAGCTTTTCCTGCTTTAAAGGAGCCACTTTAACTCAACAGTAGGCTCTCAATGATTAGTTGGATCAGGTGGGAAAGCAGGAAGAACACTAAATAGTGCAGGACAGTGGGCCTCCAGAACCAGGGATGAGAAAAAGTGGCCTGGACCAATACTCAAGCATCTTTACAAAAAAATCAGAGAGAGAAAAAAAAAAACTACTGGGTCACTGTTTTGAACTTCTTAGTACATCCAGCATAAATGAACTGAGATCAGTGTGAAAGAGGAGGAGTGAGTGACCTTATAGATATAAAGTCAGAGATGATAGCTCAACTCGTGTTCTCAGTCCAGAAGTCACACAGCTCAGTGTGAACAGCTCAGTGTCGCTGCTGGACTGAGAATAGTCCACCAACCAAAAATATCCAGCCAACAGCGTCCTGTGGGAAACGTCCTGTGACCACTGATGAAGGACTAGAGGATGACCACTACAAACTGTGCAGCAGCAGATGAGCTGTCGTCTCTGACTTTACATCTACAAGGTGGACCAAAAAGGTAGGAGTGTCTAATAGAGTGGACAGTGAGTGGACACAGTGTTTAAAAACTCCAGCAGCACTGCTGTGTCTGATCCACTCAGACCAGCACAACACACACTAACACACCACCACCACGTCAGTGTTACTGTAGTGCTGAGAATGATCCACCACCCAAACAGTACCTGCTCTGTGAGGGTCCATGGGGGTCCTGACCACTGAAGAACAGGGTAACAGAGTATCAGAGAAACAGATGGACTACAGTCTGTAACTGTAGAACTACAGAGTGGAACTATACAGTAAGTGGAGCTGATAAAGTGGACAATGAGGGTAGAAACAAGGAACACTGTTGTACAGTACAGAAACCAGGCAGAGCACAAGCACAAGCTCTGATAAACCACTGCCCTCTTGTGGACACAGCAAACAAGAGCAGCAACATCACTAAAACAACACTTTCTCTCTAAGACATCGCACTGCTATTCACCTCACACTGCAGTTTGGTGCCACACAGATATATGTGCATTTAAAGAGTTAAAGGAGCAGTTCGGTCATAAACGCTAATGATTCGAACAGTGTATGAAAGCAAATAGTAAATGATACATCTCTACTTAGTGGCAGCAAGCGTCCATTCACTGTGATCATTGTGTCTGTTGCGGCTATTATTTTACATTAATGTGCCAAATCAAATTACAGATGCTCCAAATTTCCCTCACTTTTTTCAAATAAAGGGTTTGGCATAGTGTGTTTCAAATGTACCACTCAATGTCCAGCACAGTCCATCAGTGTCACAGATTTTTTTTTGTTTTTATCAAATCAAATCAAATCAAATCAAATTTATTTGTAGCGCTTTTTACAACGAATGTTGTCACAAAGCAGCTTTACAGAATTTCAGAAAAGACAAAGTTTCAAGAGAACTGTAAGAATGTACAGAAACCCCCCAGTGGGCACGCCAGGGGCAACAGTGGCAAGGAAAAACTCCCTCAGAACTGAGGAAGAAACCTTGGGAGGAACCAGGCTCACCAGGGGGACCCATCCTCCTCTGGTCAAACTACCTACAAGTGATTATACTACTAATATTAACAGCAGTAATATTGATATTAGGAATATCTAGGAGTCTATGAGATATTATAGTATTTAGTTTTTTTCCCCTGAGGACTTTTGACCACTTTTCCAAAGCAACTGACCTTTCCAACCTCTCTTATCCCTTAGAATAGAAAAGGCTGCCTTTAAGACTGATATACTTGCTGAACAAAACCTCGGATCTCCAATTTCTTTTCATTTGTCAGTTTTTGAAATAATTTGAAAACACTGGACTCAAAATGACTAGGACAAAAGGTCTGGTTCCATTGACTTGCATTAAAAGTAAAGTAGGTTTTGTCCTTCTCCTGTAAAGTTCCCAGGCAGTCCAGGCTGAAACACACCTTATAACTTCGGCATGAATGGGCGGGGCTAAACTCCCGTTGGCTGAATAGGTGGATATATGTAAATACAGTGTTTTCTATGACATCACTGCAAGAAAACGTTCAAAACAGGCTGTTTACGTAGCTTCATTTCTACACACGGAAGGCGTGGACGGGGTGTGGACAGAGGCGAGGGAGGGTGGGGGGTTGATATGATATGAAACCTTATTAAACAATGTTTATTAAGAGGTGTGACAATACACACGTTTCAAGATATGACGCGTGGTGCCGTTTTTATCACGATATGAAACATGAGAAATATTTAAAAGAAATGCTAAAATAACTTCAACCTTTTTTTGAATTTATTTACTTTTTGGGTTTTTTTTTGTTTTTTATTTATTTATTTGTTTCCACTACTGTCTCTAAACGACGGCAGTGCTTGCTGGAGTGATAACTTGCACATTTTGCTTAGGATATTAAAAATAAATTGTACGAATCTAGACTAAAGAGCATCACCTATATGAAAGTAAACAAAAAAGTGAACGAGTATATTGCCAATAACAATAATTAATAATCTCAATGATGAAATGAGCTTTACAAGTTCGTTTACCGTCTGATCTGGTGTTACCCTCTTGCGGAATTGAGAGTAACTGCTGCTCTATTTAAGGTGGAATGGAAAATTCGAGTAAGAAGTTGGCTAAATTTAGCCTTGCTGGCTAACACATTTAACTGATGTTGTCATGAATGACTAGACTAAGATTGAGTGACCCTTAATAGTCCCACAACGGGGACGTTTCACCACCGCAATTAAACCCATCTATGCAGTGAAACACCAGCATACACACAGTAAATGCACATACACTAGGGTGCAGTGAGCACACCTGCCCGGAGTGGTGGGCAGTCCCATCTGGGGAGCAGTTGGGGGTTAGGTGTCTCGCTCAAGAGCACTTCAGTAGCATACTGTTGGCTCTGGGGATCAAACCGGCGACGTGTTCATCACCATTTCGTGTAATTACTTTCTGTGAGGGAGCTTTTAGTGGCGGACGTCTGGTTCCTATCACCGCCACTGTGAACGATTCTGACTCCGAAAAAGCAGCACCTACCTCTCCTCGCGGATGTTAGGGGTCAGGTAGCGCGTGGTGTCCTCCTCATGGCTGCTCTGTATGCTGCTTTGCTGACTGCTGTAACACAGAGAGCACAGAGAGCAGGGGTCAGAACATGTGAGCACCTCACACATGTCTCCTTTCTGCCGTGGGGGCATGCAGCAGAGCGTAGCCTTAAAGATGTGACTGCTGCGTGTTTGGAGCATGCAGGCAGCAGATATCGGCTCACATCTTTCAGAACTGCCTGGAAATCTCACAGCAGATCTCACGAAACTGCACAATACTCCACACTAACGTTCAGCAGGTCAAGAGGAATGGAGAAGCTTTACGTTTACATCCGTGCATCTGTCCGTACGAGCCTGTATGAAGCTTTCCGGCCCAGTTCATTCAGCAGATGCGGCAAATTTAAGTGACAGTTTGACCGAAAAAGCAAATGTTCCGCCTCTTTTCCCAGATATAAGCATATAGCCAGGACATGTTTGGGGTCTGAAGTTTGCTTCTTTACTTCTGCAAGGCTAACATAGCTAACATGAATGGTTAAGACGTAAACAACCTCATTTAGAGCGGTTTGGTGTCCCTCCTAGAGAAATGCACATAGTCCTAATTCCTCCTAGTGGTGGTGGTGGGAACCAGGCATCTGAAGAGTTAAAGGGGAGGTCCCCTAATTTTTCAAAACACAGTTATTCAGAGTAGTTTGATGTGAGAACGTTTACTGTAGAGAAACAAACAGACAGGTTTTTTTTTTACAGAGGTGGTGATGGGAACCAGGGGTCGCCATGACTACAACACACTATAGCCGTTTTATTCACTACGCAAAACCTCCACTGAACCTACACGAGTCTTCAGGGTTTTATATGCAATGTTGATGATGATAAACTAGTAATAAATCTGAAAAAATCAATTCTGTTTGGGGACTATTTTGCATACTTGAGCTAAAACCTTACCATAAAGCAACGTGTTTGGCATCAGGCAGTGAATTCATATCCATTTCATGTAATAACTTTCTGTGAGGGAGTTGTTATGGGCAGTAAGCACCTCAGACGTCCGGTTGTTGTAAGCCCTGTGACAACTATGAACAATTCTGACTCTGCAAGTTTCTGCATTTCACATCGAACTGCTTGGACTGACTTTGTTTGAGAGTTTTAAAAGTTTTGGAGTTCCCCTCTTAAACTTCCTTCACAGAACGTAATTATATGAAATGGTTATAATGCGCTGCCTGATGCCCGAGACACTGTTTACAGTAGTTTTGAAAAGCTTTGAATCCATTCTTGATGTAGGGTGGTGTAAAGCAAAACAGGCCCAAATACCACCCCCACCCCCCCACCCCCCACCTGCCCAATTTACCCTTTCACCATTATCCACATTACATACTCAAAAGGTGTGGAGATTAACTGGTGGATTTGGATAGTAAACAGAATGGCTATGTTTGTGTTTTAGACACCTGGTTCCTTTAGCCACCGCTGTAAAATAGGGGTGCAACGATTATTCGACTTAGTCGACTAAAACCGACGATCAGATTTTAGGGTAATGTTTTACCATCTTGGCTGTAAATATGTCTCAATATGTGCTAATGTAATAGTTTACACTAAAAAATATAACATGAACAAAGATTGACTTTGCTCTGCTTACAGCTTCAGCTCAGCTATAGCCGCTTTTCTCACATCTCCAGCAGGAAACTTTAGTAAAACGACTATTCGACTTACTCGACTTGCATCGCTGTCTTACCGTCGAGGCCACCAGTGGGCTTAAATTTGGCGAACATAGCAGAACTCTTGCAAACAGTTGCTTCCCCCGCTAACGTTTGTCATCACTAATAGAACACGAGAGGGAGTGTGTTATCATAAAATAACGTCACGGCTGTGATTTGATCACCGTAGATCAGCACAACCATGATGCTATTCGCAATAACACATGACCTCGAGTGTCTCTACTGCTTTTATACAACAGTTAAATAAATACAGTAAGAAATGAACAAACTGGGCCGTGAACGCGGCGTTTAATATGTTTTAACATTCAGTTCCTTCGGCCAAATTATAGCTCCTTAACAAGCAGCTTGTTGCTACGTTAGAGTAACGAGCTCCGCCCACTCACTGCTCAGTCTGCTGTAAGCCCCGCCTTTTGAAGTACGGACTGAGCCATGAAACTGATGCAATATCAAGTTCAGCTCAGTTTTGTCAGATCAGTATCAATGTTGTTTTGTTCCAGCCGGTCTGTAAAGCTTCTTACAGCCCATTTGCTTGGTGAACGGTATTCAGTTCATTTCTGGCTGATTCAAGCTGCCGACTGAAAAGCCGCTCGGTGATGACATTAGTTTGGGAATTTAGTGTAGTCTCATCTTCAGAGTCGGAGCAAATCGGCTGTCGGTCATTTTCAGTCTGTGGCAAAGTAAGAAGTAAAAACGTTCGCATGGCTTGAGCATCTCCTCCAGCTGTCAAAGTCGTTGCTTAGCAACAAGGTCTCAGCAGAGCGATACAGGGTTTGTGAAAAAATCGTGATGTTATGGCGAAATAACAGCACAGCCAGAACGCTTCTCAACCCATCAGCCTGCATGGCCGGACCTCACTGCTGTAGACAGACTGTTATAGGAGGTAGTTCTCTGCAAACATACAGTGGAGTTGGACGAATGGTTACCGTTGAAATGGAACGTTTACACAAAATCCCTCAAATGTAACTTTTCCCAGAGAACAAGTCTGCCAGAAACACAGTTATTTGGTAATTGAGCGATTAATAATTCAAACAATTGATTATTCGAATAAACGATAGATTATTTGACTATCAAAACTGTCGTTTGTTGTATAAAAAATCAGAAATGGTAAGTTTCTCTACAACCAACCATTTCACATCAAACCATTTTGAATGATATCAAATATGACGTGTCTTTCTGATACCTACATACCATTTGACAATGACTTGCTCCTATCTGCTAGCAGCTGTTATTTAAGGTAAAATGGAAAATGAATGGATTTTTATGAATTTTATTATCGCTGTAAAATGAGCCCAAAATAAGGCATAAAATGTAGAGTGACTTCATTTCGAGTCGGAGTTGGTGGTCGTCTGCAAATCATTCTGGGAGTCATGAATTTTTAAAAGTCTGCAACAAATCAAAGTGCCAAAGTGGGACAAAGCATGCTGGCAAAGCCCACAGTGAAATCCGCCTGCCTTTCAAGCCTTCAGTATGAGGCTATGGAGCAAAACCAACATACGGCTCATGCTCATCAAAGAAAAGGAACTCATATTTCCCCACATTACGTGGAACTGAGACGTTAAAGGGAAGTTGACACAGGTGATAAAAATACCACACACCTTCCATTGCACCACCACATGATTGGGAACTGTAATGAACTAAAAGAGGATTTAAAAATAAAAAATATATATTTTAATAAAAAATAAAGTATTCAGACCTTAGATATTTACAAGTATGATGCGACGATCTATTTAAACCCAAGACATCAATAGACAGTAAAGCTAAATATACAGAAAATCATCCATCATTGGGCGTTTTCCATTGGTTAGACAGGTCAGAGCAGGGGTCGGCAACTCAAACGTTAAGAAGAGCAATTTTGTCCTTTTAACAAAATCAAACCATGTCCATTTTATTTACCATCTTGGCTCTAAATATGCCTAATGTACTGCTGTAGACTAAAAAATGTAAAATAAACGAAGACTGACTTTGCTCAACTTTAAGCATTAGCTCAGTTACAATCGCTTTTCTCGCATCTCCAGCAGGAAACTTTTCCTTAGAAGTAGAACAGTTTCTTGTAAAATGTTTGATTTTTGCGAGGCTGAAGTCGCTTCTCATTCGCCGTTTAAAGTTCAACATGACATTTTAGTGCTTGCCAGTTTCTCGTTGCAGATTAAACGTATCAGGAAAGCAGCTGGAGTGATTATAAACGCAAATACGTCCACTGCCTTTTCGTTAGTTACTAGCTGGCTGAGACCAGCAGTCTGCTCTGTTCTTCAGGGTTAACTCCAGAGTTTAAGACCATTTAGTGCTAAACTGTGTTGAAGGACCAGCAGAGCTTTATTTTACTGTAAAGGAGGATTATTTTATTTTTACCTACTAATCTGATTCATGCTGCCGACCCCTGGGTTAGAAGTAAGAAAAAATACTTTGAAATTCCTTAAAAATGTATGGAAAGTTGAAAGATTTTGAGTTTACATGAGTTTAGCTTTTAAATAAATAAAAAAAAAAATTCACACACAAAAAAATCCCACATTTTCATGTCGTTACGGAAACAGTTTTAGTCCATAGGCGGAGCCATATTGTAGCCACGCCCCTGCATTTTAGAGCAGGAAATCAGGCCGCATCCCTGTCCACATGGTGAGCAGTTACATCCCATTGTTTCGGAGTAAATGTGTCTGAAAATCAGTTTGCAACAAGAACTGTCACTACCGAAACATTTTCTTCAGTGAACCTTTTGCACAATATTATGATTTTATTTGTATACAAATGTTAAAAGCATTTTTTAGTTCTGCTTAATATGGTCTAAACTTGTCATTACCGAAACATTTGGTAAGGTTTGGGTAATATTATGATTGTTCTGCTGTGACAGAATGGAACATTAAGCACACCAAAGGGACCCGTCTTGGATTCTGGGATCAGTACTTAAAGCTTGTTGTTTTATTTTTAAAACGAAGGCTCCTCAGAAGGCAGTGCGCTGATGAATATTTAATAGCGCCCCTGTACAGCCCTGTGGCTGCAGTGCACAACCTCCTCATGCTATAAATGTCACCACAGGGCCATCAGTCCCCAGAGAGCAAACAGGGCCAGGCTCACGTGGGCCTTTTGCAGCCCGAGCGCGGCATGAGGAATCTTCGGCTGGAAAAGTGGCTTCAAAATATGTCCTCACAACGTTGACCTCTGAAATACTGATATAGCGAAAGGCTGCAATATGTAAAAGAGGAAAGTCTTACATTCCCCAACACAACACTCAGGGGAACATCTCAGACGGCTGGATCAAGCCATTCATGTGATTGTTCACAGTTGCCAGCTTTGGTTCAACGATTGCTTTATTACTGCAATTTGTTAGAATAAATGTTAATGCTATTCAAACCCTGGTGTGCACCAAATAAGCAGACCAGAGGCCCCTGAGGAGGTCGGTTCGGTTTTTAAATATGACCATACAGTGCACCCAAGGCAGTTATAGGGACCAATCACAGAGTGAACTCTTAGTGGGTGTCATCCCCAAAACACATGTGCCTCTTACATTCAAGCTTTCATCTATGACCGTCAGGCAACGCTGGAATTTGTTAAATATTACAGTCATTCATACTACTGATATTAGTTGAGACGCTGTGGAGCCTCTTGGTTGCGGTTGCGAGGACCAGGCCCTGAGGCCACGGTATCGACTGAAGCAGCTGGACGAGCAAGAGGCACCGTAGGTGGGGTGCACAGAAAGTCTGCAGGTCTTCATGCTAGGCTTAGGGTTATTTAACCCCAAGGGACCAGCTTTTGTTCCCAGCCTCCACATGAGATGCGGCCGAGCCTCTGGTTTGTTGTGAGGACCAGGCCCTGAGACCACGGTGTGGCCTGAAGCAGCTGGTTTGAACTTAAACTAAGTGAAGCTCTAAAACACTCCATATACACACGAACATGACTGCACACATCTATAACATAGGGGCGTAACGATTTACAAAATTCAGAAATAGGTTTGATATGATAAGCTGGGGTCACGAATCGATACATTTTTTGCAAAAACATGGAGTGTCATATCAATATGTCAATGGTTCCATCTTCGGTTTATCAGAGAATTCAACAAAAATGAAAGAACAATATTAGAAACAAAACTTGTGCTTTATCTTATCCCAATCCAATGCTCTAGACACAAGATAATCTGTTAGCCAAAAACTGAAGCATTAGCCACAAGCTAAACTGCTAGTCACAATACTAGCAATACTAGTTTTCACCTTTTGGTTCAAATGTTTATGTAGAATCACGAACACTCAAACAACCCTTTGCATCATTAAAGGTTTCTTTGCATCGGGAAAGGGCTTTTTAGATTGATATAAAATATGCGTGCATGTGCTACAGATGGTTCTAGAACCTTTTTGAAAAGGATCATTATATAGCATCCAAAAGGGTTCTTCTATTGTTACAAGTAGTGGTAAAAATAGAAGAACCCTACTGGATACTACCACTCCATCCTAAAGAGAATTACAACAGGGCCTCTTTCAAGTGAATCTCCCTGTATATATAACCACTTTCAAAAAGGTACTACATGGAACCACCTAAAGCACATTCTCCATCAATCTATAGAACCCTTCATGATGCAAAGAACCCTTTAATCGTGCAAGGGATTCTTTGAATGGTCAAGATTCTACATAGATCGATTTTCTTTACCAAAGAACCCTTGAAGAAGCATTGTTTTTGTCTTTTGTCTTTGCAGGAACATTTAAGGCTGACCAAAAACTACAACTAAAATTCCACAATGTAGCATTTTTTGTTTTTGCTTGCTTCGTCCAGACAATCAAGTCAATCGACCTACAAATATAAATGCCCCATGTATAAAAAATTTTCATTATTAAAGACAAAAAAACAGCAATTCTGAGTTACGCATCTGCAGCCACAGGTTTCAGACATGCCAATGGAGTATGGAACCAAGCTGAGGTTCATTGAGGATGAGGGTTAGAAAGCCAGGGTTGGGTCGTGCAGGTGAACATGGTGGGATGGGGTGGAGAAGAGAGAGGAACAAGGTTCTGCCGGCCTGTTATACAGACCTGCTCTCACTGCTCTGCTCCTTCTTGTCACCCCCTCGAAGCCACTTGCGCAGGAGGAAGCGTTTACGGCGTGGTGAGGCACTGGGTGTGGAGCAGTTGGACCAGGCAGCATCCTCATCGCTGGATGGTGTGATCTCGATGGACGGGAGCTGCAAGTATTCCTTGGAGCCGGAGTTCCCAGGGGAGCTGCCGTCAGCCACCTCCCTCTCGCTCTGCACATTCTTCATGCGTCGCATCTTGAAGCGCTTGCGCCGCAGGGAGGGACTGGAGGCAGGGCTTTGTGAAGTGCTTGGTGGTGTGCTAGGTGGTCCAGCTGGGTCTCCGCTTGTGGTTCCACTTGAGCCGTTTTCCTCCCAGTCCCCAGGAGCCTGCACCTGCAGTGCTGGGAGTTGCAGAGTCTCAGTCATGGTACCGGTTCTTCTCAGGTTCACATGCAATCCCACAGTGATCTGATGTGATTAGTACAAAAGGATACTGAAGTGTTCTTAATCCTGTTTGGAAGTCCAGGAGGGCTTCACAAACTCTCAGTCAACTTCAGAGTGATGGGTGACTAATACAAAGAGGCAACAGGTTTTATTCCTATTTTCTTAGACTTAAAGGCTCAGGAATGGTCCACAAACTTTAGTGCGATCTTTGGTGACTGCTCTGGGGACAGCGTTCAGCATTAACTGTCAGAACATCAGTCATAGTGACAGACAGATGAACAGTTCAGAGCATCCTGGCAATGACCATAGGAACCTGGCCCAGCAGTACTGGGAGTTGCAGAGTCCTGGTCATGGTCCCACTAATTCTCAGCTGCACATGCAATCTAGTGAGACTAGTACAGAATAGAAAAGGGTTCCTAATTCTTCTGAGAGTCAGCTTTCAGAACATGAGTCTAGTTACAGGGATCAAGGAACTGTTCAGAGAAGCTTGACTATCACTCTGGGAGCAGGAACCTGCTGCACCGGGGATTGCTGTGTCTTCTGAAGCGTCCGTGATCCAACAGTGTCCTGAGTGATTCACAAGGGCAGGATTCTTAATCCTGCTGACATGTAACCAAAGCTTCGGAAGTGGCCCAGAAAAATGCCAGTCAATTTCAGATTGATCTGGGTAACTGATCAAGGGACAATGTTCCAGCAAGTGTGGGAACATCAGTGCAGATTATCACAGAGATACACACACAGTTCACAGCGTCCTGGTTATCATTGTGAGAGCACATAAAAAACATCAAGCAAGTGCTGGTGCAGCTGAGGAAAAAGGTTTCAGTTTTACACTGAGATGAGGTCAAAAAATAGAAGGTATCTTGAAAGATCTCTATTTCATCCTGGAATTAGACGATTCTGTTTCTCACTGAGCTTGGCTGACACAGCTCGACTTGTAGAAGAGGCTGGTTCCAGCATGCTCGGCCTTTTCAGGTGTGTTGCACTTCCTAACAGAACTCCAGCCATGCCCTAGAGGTCAGAGGAAGGTCAAAGGGTGGGCTAGGTGTGACATGCCCTCATGCACACACATTTTCACATGCTATGTTACATAACAATGCACAGAAAATGATACATAACTTACATCTAAGATTTTTCTCATTGATATCAAGCTCATCATCCATTGCTTTGGAGTCTAGGTCATTTACACCACTGTTGCTGCGGCATCATCTTTAAGTGTCCATCCACGAGCACAGCTACAGCTCTATTCATTACCTCTTTAACACTGAAAACACTACACATAACATCTATAGTGGGCACTGGATGGCCACGAATTGTGGTCAGTTGGCACGTATATATTCAATTTTAATGATGTTTAAGACTTACCATTTTTAAACAAGCATCACTTTTTAGATATGGACTGATAATATTTAATAAATGGACAAGATGGCATACTACTAAGAACAAAAACACGTCAGATGAAGCCGTCTATAGCAGGCCACACAGTAATAAAGACAGGCACATATGGCCTACTCATCACACAATCCACCGAAGACCCCCTGTAGGGGCTTGGGGCGTTCAGTCTGCGCTCACTATTTTGACTGACTCTAAAGGGACGAATGTCCTGCAGATCTTTTCAAAACAGGCCTATGGAGGCATCCACTGGAGTACAGAGTGCAAACTGAGACAAACTGAGTTTGTACAAACATTTACTGTGGAAAAAAAAAATTCTGTCGGAATATTCAAATGTGTAAACACACAGTGTTGCACACGGCTGAACAACCCAAGTACCAAAGTAAGACTTCCTATGTGAAACTGTGAAAGTGAGTGAGAAGGCGACACTGAGAGTGGCCACACACCAATCTTACATCTCACACATCTACTGTCGCGACGAAACCTGTTTAGCATAATTTGAAAAAACAAACACAAAACCGTCTGGTTAGTCTTACGAACAAGACAAACACTGGAACCCAATTTAACACAATACATTTTTTTGGTTGGATATACAAACTATGATTCACTGTTGATATTAAATTCATTTTAAGTAACACTTTCCAATTCAAGAGACCACATTCTTATTACCGCAACACTGAATATACAGTCACTGAAAATCCCAGTAGATCAGCAGTTTCTGAAATACTCAGACCACCAACAACCACGCCACGTTCAAAGCCCCTTAAATCCCCTTTCTTCCCCGTTCTGATGCTCGGTCTGCACTTCAGCAAGTCGTCTTGACCACCTCTACATGCCTAAATGCATTGAGTTGCAGCTCTGTGATTGGCTGATTAGCTATCTGTGTTAACAAGCAACCGAACAGGTGTACCTAATACATTGACATTGCATTTACATTGATGGCATTTGGCTGACGCTCTTATCCAGAGCGACTTACAATTTGATCATTTTTTACACAGGTAGGCCAAGGCGGTGTTAGGAGTCTTGCCCAAGGACTCTTATTGGTATAGTGTAGGGAGCTTACCCAGATGGGGGACTTGAACCCCAGTCTACAGCGTAGAAAGCAAAGGTGTTACACACTACACTAACCAACCACTAATAAAGTGGCCGGTGAGTCTTTCACAACCTGTTTGCTGATGTCAAACTTGCTATTTTAAAGCAAATTATTAAACATAGAGAGATTTTTTTACAAAATATAGCGTTATATCTCACCACCACAACACGCTGACCACCACCGAGACGTTTCTTTATACTTCAGCCGTAAAATATTTGGTTGTTTTGGTTCACGTCTTTACAGTTCACAGGAAAAACATTAAAGTAAAGAGATTCAACAGTAATATCAAGAGTAAATATCAAGTAATATCAACAATAAATATCAAGAAAGAGAACAAAAACAACCAAATACTGTAACGAGAATTTGTGTAAAAAAAAATGTGAAAAAAAACAAAAACTAACTCCTCAAACTTTTTGCTGTATCATATAGCGCCCCACCCGATGTACTAAATAATAAGCATATACAAGGACGCCGGTGACATTCAAATATTTTTGGATGCGGTTCCGTGAGTTTGGCATAGTCGCCTTTTCAAAAGAAATGCCCCAAAAAAGCTTGGAAAAATTCTTGTTATATTAACTTCCATTAAAAGCTAAGAACATTCCTCACTGTCCTTTAAACTGACCACTTTGGACACACGAGGTTCAAACTAGAGCTATCAATATGTGCGTCTACATGCCCTCCATAAGCTGATAATGATCAGATGTCGGCAGTTATCTGATTATTGAAACAGTCACTCTGATTTCTTAGATCGGAGTAAGTTCTAGAAATCTGATTAAGGAATCTGATAAAGAGGCTGGGTTTCAGCTCAGTACTCAGATTTCTCAGTGCAGGTGAGCTCTTACTCTGATTTCTTTCGGCTCTCTCAGTCTGCACCTGTGCGAAAACAGATCACGGTACCGAAAACAGGCAAACGCCTTTTGGAGCTTTCAGAGCGTCCATGCTTTTCAGATGATGTATGTTTATATTTTTAGGTAAAGTGTCACAATAAAAATCTGTGGCATGAAGTTTGAGTTCACGTCACATCTTCTTCTGTGAGTTTACTGGTTAGCTGTAAGGCAAAAATCCGATTTCGGCCCAATTCCTGCAGATCTGGAGTTTCCCCATCATCTGATCACTCAAGTGCCCGTACATGCGTTGATCGGATGACTGACAAAATCAGATCTTGAGTTTTTGAATTAGTAAGTGCATGTAAACACACTCAATGATGTCTATTTCACGCAGGGTTCAAGATCAATGACTTAATCTATAACTAAATATGTTAAAGGGACTTTTTCAAACTTCCAAACCATTTCGGAAATGAAACATGGAACATAAGCTGCTAAAAGTGGCTATTCTGAATTTAACGTTTTGTGATGTTACAAAAAACGAATGCATTTAGAAATATTCATCTACTCAAGGTTCAAAAGAGTTTAGCCCCGCCCATTCACACTGACGCTATAAGGAGTGTTTCGGCTTGGACGGCTTTTTGAACGAGGCACAATACGGGGCCAATCAGACCAGCTCAAACTCACTTCAGTCGGATAGTGTTAAGGATAGCGCTAATCCTAGTACCAGGGTTAGGTTTAAGACCAGGTTTAGGATCTTCATCTACATTTATTTACGACAGGGTGTTTGGCGGTAGTTTGATTTCACTTAGTTCTTCCATTTGCAGCGTAATGGCAGCTTTAATGGAATTCAGTCTTTCAAGATACGCAAAGTTCACTCACTTAGATGTAAACAAACTTATTCAGACCGGTTTGATGCGAAATGTTGCACTGCAGAGAAACTTCCAACTCTGATTTCTTTACAGTGGTGGTGATAGGAACCAGACGTCACCACGTCTACGACACACATGTATTCATTTTATTTACTCTCCAAACCCTCCAGTGAACCTACACAAGTTTTAAATGTGATGTTGATGGTGGTAAAATAGTGGAAAATCTAGAAAAACAAAAAAGCTTTACTGGACACTGCTTTGCCTTATAGCAGCCTACATGTATCTCTCCACCATTAACATATTTTAATAGTACACTGTAGTCCAAAAGTCATGGAACGATGTCTTGGGCATGGGACGGCGTATTCATAGCCATTTCATGCTAAAAAGGAAAAAAACAGTGAGGGAATTTAAGATGAGTTAAACTGCTCAGTCGTCTGGTTCCTATCACCACCACTGTGAACATTTCCGACTTGGCGAGTTTCTCTAGAACAGGGCATTGGCGATAAAACCACTCGGAATGACTTTGTTTACATCTGAACAAGTGACCTCTGGAGAATTTGAGAAAAATCTATGGAGTTCCCCTTTAAGGGGTAAACAGTCATTGGTCATTTAAATGAATCTGTGAATTACTATATTAGCTACTATGAATAATTTACATGGGACATAAATTACAAAAACACAAACAGGGTAAAAAAAACACAAAAATGTATGATATGGGCCCTTTAATCATATATTAGGAGAAATGCAATAATAATAATAATAATAATAATAAACAAATTTCTCCCCAGTTTCTAGCCAACTTGAGCTCTGACCAGCAAACTTGATTTCTGGTCTACAGTGTCAAAGCCACCCAAACTACATCTGGACCATCTGGACTCTGTGACAGCACAGCCTGCAGAACACTAAGCTGAAGTCAGCCTCTTGTTCCAATTTGCCCGTTCCACCTTAAATGGTGCAGCCGTTCGCCAGTTACTGAAGCGCCAGGACGGAACTGCTGCACCATTTAAGGTGGAACGGGCAAGTTCGAACAAGACGCTGGGGAATAAGACGCTGACTTCAGCTTCATACACAGAATGCCTGACCCAGACTGACCCTCGCCCGGCCAGACGGCTGCGGGCTAAAAGTTCGAGCGAAAGGAGCCCTACCTCGGTCACCTCTACCACATAAGCGCAGACCCACAGCGATGTCGATCCATATCGAGCGGCTCTACAGCCTCAGCTCCCCTTCAGTTTCTGTTCCGTTATGATTTTCGCCATTCCCCTTTCCTCTCGGACCAGTCCACTCCGGACCAGAGGGGGGCGCGGCGTCGTCCCGAACTGAAAAAGCGCGTTTCTGAACAAATCCAAGCCGTTTAAAATGACCTGAATCGGCGTTTATTTCATTCCGATTAAATCCTTCATTTGTCCTTTCTTCTCGCGCTACCCTGCTGCTCGAACCTGTGTCTGTTTTTGGTGGTGTCGTTACGATCACCCCTCTCAGGCGTTGTTTGCCGCCGCCCAAGAGTCTCGTGCAGCGCTGCTACACAGGGTCCACGTCAATGAATGAAGTGACCAGGGCCGAACTGGTCAGGGCCGAACTGGTACAGACAGAAACCAAAACTTCGCTGCTTTCTTCTGAAGTTCGGAGCCTGTAACGTGATTCTATTTTTAATACTGCGTGGCCACAAATGCATATATTGAGGCCACTATTTAAGTTTCTAATAGCTTGTGGCCCCAGTATAGAATTCCGTGGCCTCAATATAATAAACAGTGGCATCTATATATTAAATTGTGGTCTCAATATTGTAAAAAGTGACCTCAATATATTGTGGTCTGAATATAGTAATTTGAGGGCTCCATATAAAAAATCATGGTCTCAATATAGTAAACTGTGACCTCAATATACTAATGTGTGGCCTCAATATACTAACTAGTGGCATGAATACAGTGATTTGTGGCCTCAATGTGAAACATTGTGACCTTAATATAGTAACTTGCGGCCTCCATATAGCAATTTGTGGCCTCTATATAGTCATTTGTGTCCACAATATAGTAATCTACGTTTAGCCTCAATATAGTAACTTGTTGCCTTAATGTAGTAATCCAGTAATTTGTGGCCACAACTTATTAAAAATAATCACAATGTCACCATAGGAGCTCCTTACTGAACAATATATGAAGAAAATCTTAATCAAATCATAAAGTAAGTAAGTTTATATGTATTTGATTAAAAATATGGTTCATACGTGTTCAGTTTCACTGAAAGAGAAACTTGCTTCCATTTGCTGATGTCAACAAAATGAGATGACTTAATAGAGGAGGCTGCTAACTCCCATTTTTCACCATCCTAGATTTCTGAAATGTTCGTGTCGGAATCGCCAGCATATGACAGTCACTTTCTCATATGAGGACAGTAAATTTTTGTGAGATTCAATCACAAAGTCATTCAGAGCGGTTTGGTGTGAAATGATCCATTCTAGAAAAACTTAAAGTCAGAATCATTTGCAGTGCTGGTGATAGGAACCGGACGTCCACCTCTAAAAGCTCCCTCAGGGACAGTTATAATACGAATAAGTTAAGAATATTTTGCCGGATGCCTCAAACATTGTTTATGATAGCTTTCATATAAGCTTTAGGCCTAAAATGTACCTTTTAAAACCCATTAGTTGTAGAGAGGACGCCATAAAGAGTAAACAGCAGCCAAAACAACCGTTTTGCCGTCATCAACATTGCATATAAAAATAAAACGGCTATCTTTTTGTGTTGTGGTCATGGGGACCGCTGGCTCCTATCACATTTATGGCATTTTGGCTGACGCTCTTATCCAGAGCGACTTACAATTTGATTGCTTCACACAGGTAGGCGAAGGTGGTGTTAGGAGTCTTGCCCAAGGACTCTTATTGGTGTAGTGTAGGGCGCTTACCCCACTGTGCTTATCACCACCACTGTAAAGAAATCGGGAGTCTCTACCATGAACCATTTCACACCAAACCATGCCGACCGACTCTGTTTACATCTCCGTGACTGTATACGTATATAAGTATATAGTATATAATATTTTTGCCTTTGCCTGATTTCCCAGCAGTACTGGCTTTCAGTAATCTGTAACACTTCTGCATTGCTCTGTATTAAATACAGTAACTGCCATTACACAAATCTCATAACACTTGTAGGCCTGCAGCCTCTTTCATAATCACACGGGAGTAGCCTGTGTTGCATAAGGAAGCAGAAGAGCTGGAAAGAAACAGAAAGAACTGATTCGGAAGGACAGCAGCAACCACAAGATGGAGAAAAATGGGCGTAGTGGACGTTCACATTCTTCTTTTTAGTGCTTTTAGTGCTCTATAATGATAGAAAGTCTGTAATGTGGTGTTCGAGAGAATCTTTACCCCTGACAACTGACATGACTTGAATTCTCAACTGAACCGAACTGAACTGAGTCGAATCAAACTGAACTGAATCTATTTTACTTATAATAAATGAATAAATACGCATGACAACTTACTAATAGAGACACAATCATAAGTAAACGAGTAAATAAATCAATCAATCGGTGTAGTGTCCACTTGACTCTTCAGCAGTGGCCACTGAGCAGGTCACTCTTGGTCAGACTGTCCTGTATTTAAGACAGTGATAGCAGTGAGGCAGTGGCAACAGCTCAGCAGAGAGGAGGACATGAGAGTGGTCATTACTAATGGAATATCTTAATAATAAAAGGTGTAATTGTGAGTAAGTAGTTTATTTGTAAAGCTCATGACAAGACAAGAAGGACAAGAAGTGTTTTTTTTTTCTTCAATGCATTAATTGAGATGGCCAGTCAAAGGCCCAGTAGGCTGTGTGCTATTTTTCCTTTTATTGATCTCTTTTTCACCTTCATTGATACTTACGAATTACTTGGCTAGTTTGTTATACGAAACATCTATACTTTCCTTTTCATTCGTTCATCTTTTTTAGAGTTAAAAAAGGAAAAATGTCAAATTACAAGTTACAGTAATTTATGAAATGCAAAATAAATCCACTCGCACATACATACATATAAATTCATATGTACACACACAGGGTGATTCAAAAAAATTCATCCGATTATAAAGCTCCATATTTTTATAGCCACGAGGCGCCTAGGAACCAATCACAATCCAATTGTAAGTGGCGGTCATAGAGTCTCTGACCGTCACCGGAAGATAGCTCCTTCCAGTCTGCGGGGAGATGCGACCCCTGAGCAGAAAGCGTTCCTCGTTCTCCACGTCAACAAGACTGAGTCCGTCATAACTCTGCAGCGTGATTTTCGTGGACAGTGAACCTCCATCAGCTCAGAGCATCCGTCGTTGGTTCCACAACACTGGACGACCTCCGAAATCGCACTGAAAGAGCCGTGAGTGCAGCGACACCTGACATGCTCAATCCAGTATGGGATGAGTTTGACATCACTGGTCTCTGAATGGAGAATAAACAGTGCAAAGTGGAGAACAAGCTGTCTGACGGTCATTTTACAGGTCTAAAAACATTTTGTAGCTGATGGAAAACTCAGGCCTTCATCTTATGGTGGCTAGATCTCAGACACACCCCGTCCGTAACTTATAGCTGGCTAACTGCTGGGCTGTGCTTCTGAAACTGAGGTCACATAAGCTCCTTTTATGAATCAGCACTGTAATACTTGCAGACACAGTCGAGAACTTTTTCGATTGTAATTGTGCGCCATTCCTGTAAAGTACAGTAAAGTTTTAGCCATGTTTACACGTAGCCTGATAACACATTAATAATCTGACTAATAGCTCAATCAGAATAGAATGTTTCTGTGTAAACACCTCAGTCGGAATAGTCTTGTCCGATTGAGGCCATTCGGAATACAGTTTCTATCCAATTGATTGAGGTGGGTAAATAATCTGTTAAATAAAGGCATAATATCCATGGAAATGCCTGTATCCGATTACATTCCCTATCGGAACGTTTAAGGCTGTTCTGCATGTGCGTCACGTCATAGTTAAAGTTTATACTGTTCAACACGGCGGAGCAGAAACTGGTTTGCAGAGGAGACGAAGTTTCTGCTCTGATCTTTAAAAGACGGCGGTGGGACGGACGTCCAGCTTATGTGTCTCGGAGCACGACGTCTTCCTCTCGGCCTTCTTTAATAAGGACGTGTGAAGGACGTTTTCCTGAGTCTGACGTCATTTTAAAGCAGTTAAAAACACAATCACTGCTCACTGCTGCTCATCTCACTCTGACTGGACGTGATGCTCGCTGTCATGGTAACGTCAACACTAAGTGGTGCACGTCATTTTGGATCGGATTACTTGTAGTGTGCATTGTTACGTGTAAGCATGTGTTTCATGTGTCTCTGTCTCTCGCTGTCTCTCCCTTCACAGGTGTACCTGCTGTAGTCAATCACGTGAGGAGGACCTCTAGCCAATCAAAGGCCTGGCTGGTGCAGCTGTGGGAGGAGCCTACATTTTAAAAAGCAGGCCTTTAAGCTGGCTGAAGTGAGAGGGGACTGATTACATGTGTGCTGTGTTTTATTTTAGTGCTTCTTTTAACTTTTGCAAGTTTGTGTGATGTCTTTTATGCTGGGGAAAGTGCTTCAATTGTGGTATTTTACTTGCACACTTAACTTTGTTTCACAAGAGATTGGTTGTACCACCTGGGGTTTCAAACAGGTAAGAGGGGCGCACCTATACATTCGCACCATGTAGATGTAGATCTGTCTAGCTCCCTGGGTCAGTGCCACAACTACTTTTGGTCTCTGGCTAGGGAAGTTTAGAGTTGTTACCAGTTGGTTCCTGTTTTAGATTAGCGGAGTACTTTGTGTTTCAGAGTAAGTGAGCATGGTTAGGCTTTGTTTCGCTCTTTTCTTTGGTGTCCACTGTTTGATTCTTCCAGTGTGGTACCGGGTATCGCGGCACACCAGTTTTATCGTTTGTTTTAATAAAATGGCTTTAAAAGCTCTATATTGGTCTGTTCCTCAAGCTTCTAATCCATTCACACCAGTTCAGAATTTTAATGCCACATGTTACTGATCCCACAGTGCTCTAGACAAAACCTGGGGTTTGTAACAGCATGTAAACAGAGATTTTCCCATCGGATGGTTGAGTAGACCGTGATAAACACCTCAGTCTTAATCTATAATCAGAATATGTTCAATCAGATTGGCACAAAAATCTTTGCAGAACCACTGGGTCTTGATATTAGGGAGGGGTAGCTAACATATCAGAGTGGGGTCCTGCAGCTGGCAGCTAACTGGGGGCAGTTGTGGGCTGGAGGTTAGGGAACCAGCCCTGTGACCGGAAGGTCACCGGTTTCGTCCCCTAAACCCTCAGTATGTGACTGAGGTGCCCTTGAGCAAGACACCTAACCCCCAACTGCTCCCAGGGCGCTGCTGATTGGTGTGTGCACTCACTAGTGTATGTGGTGTTTCACTGCATGGATGGGTCAAATGCGGAGGTGAAATTTCCCCCGCTGTGGGACTAATAAGGGGCACTTAGCCCCTCAGTATGATAAACTTTCATAAGCACAATTAACAAGTTTACAAAAGCTTAAATAATCTACATGCTGGGAGTTTTGTCTGGGACTCGGAGCAGCAGGAGATCAGTCACTTTGTGAGGTGGAGGAACGCGAGGAGCTGACTCTCCGATTTTAGCAGATCTGACATGTGGGCCAAATTCCACCCCACCCAACTGGAATCAAACCCTAAAAAACGGCAAATTCACAAATCTCTCAGCAGAGAAGACCAACATCTTAATAAAAACATTGAGAAGACAGGAGCTCTAAACATGGATATGGGTGAATATTTGCTATGGTTTTTCCCTTTAGCTCAATGGTGCATCCCGAAACAATCTACAAGGCTCCTGTCCAAAAAGACGACTTCAAAATGAACCAGAAATAGTCCCCTAAAAACAAACGCAGTGACGCAGCCTCGTCTCGTTACGCGTCCTGTCGTGCTCTTTGTGGTTGTATTTTTTTTTTTTTTTTTGGTGTTTGCTCTCTGGGTGTAATGATAGAAGCTCTGTTTAATGTGGTTTAAAGCCACGCCTTCTGGGATTCTCTTTACTGGCTGAGGAACGTCAGCTCAACTCTAATTGACTACAGCAGACGAGCGGCACTGACAGAGATGTTCGCTGCTGTTTCCGGCTCTGATCTGTGCAGAAGCACACAAGGCTTTCCCAGGGGAACGAACAGTCGCTCTAAAATTAAACGTGCATGCTTCAGGCCTTTGACCTTTTCAGCAGGGGAGGTAAAAGCAGGTCATAGATGAACTATAGTCCCCACTCCTTTTGGCCTTACTAAGGACGTAAGGTGCCACAAGAAAAGAACATCTGAACTAGATGAATGTTCAGAATTGCAGTTTAAGGCAATTTTCAAATCATATGAGCTGCAGTTTGTTTTTAATTAAAGCCAGATGGTTCTTCAGTGAAGACAGAGCTTCTAGCTTCTATATAGAACCATAAACATTTAAAGACCCATTTTCTCAAATGGTTCCTTCCATGGTGAAATAGTTGCTCAGAATGATGGAAAATGTTATATATGGTTCTATATAGCACCAAAAATGGTTCTGCTATTGTTCCGATATCAAGCTTTTAACAATAGAAGAACTTCTTGGTGCTATATAGAACCCTTTTCAAAAGCATGGACAGCACATTCTTCATCAATCTAATGAGCCATCTCACCATGCAACAAACTTTTTAAGCAGGCACATGGGCTGTGGAGTGTTTAAGGTTCTGTACAGAACCCTTTTCTTTACTAGAGAGCCCTTAAAGAACCTCTGATTTTAAGGGTGTAGACTAGCAAAAACATTGAAGTTTTAAGAGGGGAAACTGAGCCTAATACGCTTGGGAAATGCCTGTAGATAAGTTAGACCAATCAGAGGCAACCAAACCTGCATGTGTTGTGACATCACAACCACAACTCACTGGCTGTCTGGCTCACTACGTTCAAGGGTCGAGCCTCATGCCGAAAAAGGTGGTCATTCTGGTCTTCTTGGATAAAATAAATCAGGCCTGAATCTCACTTTATAAAATATCACAATTTCAATTGAAGGCACAATAATCAGATATTTTCCCCCAAATCGTTCAGCCCTATGTCAAAGTGTTATTCGCCATATAAGCTTGGATGACGCTGATATTTTTATATGATATTTAGATTGCACATGTTAGAGTCACAGAGCATAACATATTTACCATATAATTACCATCTATGATTTTCTCAGTCATGATGACAACTGTATTCTGCACAGATGGCACATAACACTGTTAACATCCAGCGGTTTTCAGTGGTCGGTGGTTGGAAACTGAGGTGGCACAGAGGTGTGGTGTGTAGTGTTGTCGCCTCACAGCAAGGAGGGCCTGGGTTGGAGTCCCCGGCCGGGCAACCAGGGTCCTTTCTGTGTGGAGTTTGCATGTTCTCCCCATGTCTGCCTGGGTTTCCTCCCAGTTAGGCCAAATGGACGTGTTGAATTGCCCCTAGGTGTGAATGTGAATATCTGTCTGTCTGCCCTGCGATGGACTGACGACCTGTCCAGGGTGTATCCTGCCTTCCTCCGGGTTACAGCTGGGATAGGCTCCAGAACCTTCGCGGCAGCCTGAGGGAGAAGCGGCTTAGAAAATGTGTGTGGTCGAAAACCAAAATATCACCACTGCCGGGTTCTTCTGAACAATTCCTGTGGTGTTCAAAGTCCGTATGTGTAGTCAATTAGTTGATGTTCTGTTTGTACAGTCTACAATAAAGTGCAGTCTTTTCTGTCGGATATATTTGTAAAGGAGCACTACATGATTCTGCAGAGAGATTATTGATATTTGAGCTCAACGGCAAAACGAATAACCATATAGTAAGAAATGTAGCCAACATTGGGCAGGTTGTGGGTTAGCAAACCATCCCTACAATTGCTGCTGTGAAGTTAACCAGTTGCTATCACAAACATTAGCAAACAGGACAAAGTAATACTGACCCACTGACCTACGAGATCAGACTAATCCGATTAAGAAATCGGATAAAGAGAGTCGGATTTGAGCTCAGTCAAGGTTTTTCCGATGCTTGTAAACTCTTACTCTGATTTCTTTCGGTTTTCTCAGTCTGCACATTTGTGAAAACAGAGCGCTTTCCTGGAAACAGCACGCAGCACCCGCGGGATGGTAACAAAACACTTTTTGAGCGAAGCTGAAACCCAAATACATGCTTGATAAAATAAAGAACTGAATATTCTTCTTCTTCTAGAAGATCTTGTTGATATTTTCCATGAATACTTTACTTCCAAGTGAGTAAATCATGAAGTTTGAGTTTTTTTGTTATGTTTACGTCACATCTTCTTCTGTGAGTTTACCGCAAAGCAGATATTCATGTAATTTGTGAAATTTACGACTTATGCAGAACCAAAGCTTTCCCAATGTCTGGGTACCCTCATTTCTTTCATTTCCAGTCAAAACAGCCATTGTACAAGTTAGGAGATATTTCAGAGGAGATAAGATAAGATAATCCACTTGATTAGGGAAGTAGAAGATAGTGAGTTCCAAAAAGTCAAAGCTACAGAGAAACTGGGCCTCCTAACAACCACCTGGAAGACCTGGTAGACACCAAAACTGCCTCCATCAGATAAACAGCACTTCAAGCTTTCATCTCTGAGAGAGAGGAGAAGATCAAGCTGCTTCAGATCTGAAAACATCCACAGGTATTTCTGTCCATCCTTCCACTGTGAGAAGACCACTCAGCGATGTGGGTCTGAAAGGATGTGTAGCTGATCAAGAAGAACCTCACTGAGAAAAGGAGACGGACACATCAAAGAAAGAAGCTGAACGATGGACCGACCACCCCAGAGTCCAGACCTCAGCACCACTGAATGGGTTTGATTACTTCAGAAAATCAACCAGCTTCTAAGACTGAACTTTGAAGGTGTGTCTGCAGATTCTCTGAGGAGCTGAAAGTGAGTCTCCTGAGAAGAACGGAAGCTGGAACGAAGATAAAGAGTGACATTAAGTTGTTTGACTCTGTACTTTTCTGTTAAATTTTTTCTGCTTTATTTCCAGACACTAAAAATATGTCTTACTCAACGGCCTCACTTTGGGCTCTAAGTCCTTCAGAAGGAACCGTATTCACCACATATCTCACTGGACGGCATTCAGTTCATCAGCGCAGGCATTTAGCTCTCGTTTGAAAGATTATCAGTCACGGACGCCGCCTGTAAATGTGTTCATTTCACAACAGTCAGGAAAACGTAGCTGAACAAATGACACTAGGTTGCTTTATACCAGAGTGATTTGCTAGTCTGTGCTTTTTAATTTCCTGACTTTTACTTTTCACTTCTGCAGCACCAGCTAAACACACAACACAGTTCACCCACAGCCACACTTCCTCTGCAGCCCTCCATCACCCGTACGTTTTCAGCTATCCTTCGGCAAGGTTATATAATTTCCTTACATAAATCTACGCACGCTTTCTTTTGTTAAACTGGTGTGGGCGTAACTCACGCTCAGAGCCCGGAGGCTCTACAGCCTATGTTCACATCTGACAAAAGGAGCATGAAGCCTTTCTTAGAACAGAAATAATTACACCCAAAGTGAAATGAATACGTTCCAGCTTCATTAAACAGAGATGCATTGGGCAAAAATGCACATTCGCCTTTTCTCAGGGGACCTAGTCGTTGAAAAAGAGGAACCGGCCATCTGCTGGTGGGTAACTGTAATATGATCACTGTGGGCTCCTGAGTTTCATTTATTATGCTATGTTATGTTTATTAATCCTAGGGAATCTTCAGCAGTGAGATGAGTTTGAAGATTTCTGTCAAATTAACAGACAGTTCCGTGGCTCGTTTAACTGAAGGTTCTGTTAAAGCATGTTCTGTAGATTTACAGGACAGTTCCTTCCGTTCAGAACATTCTGTAATTTTACAGCCTTTTCTGTGAAAAATCATTGTTTCTTTCTCAAAAGAGAAAAGGGAACCTAAATAATATAATATAATATTAGCCATTATTGATGACCTACAGATTTGACCTACAAGGCCAACCGCTGAAAAGCATGGTCTCTGATGACATTATGTTCCCATTCAAAGAGACAGTATCATTCACACAAGCAAACCTCGATGTGCATCAAAAATGGCTAAGTAAGATATTTCTGAAGTGATTAGATGTATAGAATGGGACTGTAGATGATGTAGATAAAACTGTATAGCATTGAGAAAAAAAATATAAAATTAATTCTAAGATATTTGAAAAGCATTGACCACATCTTGCTTATAAAATAGCTTTTCATAGTATTGTTTTTTTTTACTGAGATTAATTAATTAGTATAAATATATAATTGCAGTTATTTATGTATACACATTTTTAATGGCCATGTTATAAAATCTCATTATCCTAAAATACTTCAAACTGTCTAGGGTTAAACACTTGAATCTATGTTTGAATCTGTTATACATAGTAGAAGTTATTAGGGTTTGTTTCCATAGGGAATCAATGGTGGGTATATATCAGTCTCCTATACGCACATTAGCAACCATGGGATTCCTTAGCAGTGGCCTAGCAACACCGTAACAACCACCTGGGATTTCAGAGCAGTGACCTAGCAACACCTTAACAACCACCTGGAATTCCACTGCAATTGCCTAGCAACACCTTAAACCACTTGGGATTCTGTAGCAGTGGCCTAGCAAGACATTAACAACCACCTGGGACTCCATAGCTGTTTCCTAGCAACACCTTAAACCACCTGGGATTATATAGCAGTGGCCGAGCAACACCTTAATAACAACCTGGGATTCCTTAGCAATGGCCTAGCAACACCTAAACAACCACCTGGGACTCCGTAGTAATTGCCTAGCAACACCTTAACAACCACCTGGGATTTCCAATAATTGTCTATCAATACCTTAACAACCACCTAGGACTCCGAAGCAATTGCCTAGCAACACCTTAAACCACCTGGGATTATACAGCAGTGGCCTAGCAACACATTTACAACAACCTGGGATAACATAGCTACACTTTAGCAACCATTTCATAGCAAAAGCTTTACAATTAATAGTAATCATAACTACAGTAACAACAATAACATGGCCAGTGTCCAAGCCAGCTGTTGACCTTCCCTAGCAAAAGCTACATCCAAAGGCATGATGTGTAGATATTACATAAGAACAGGGCTTGTTTTCTCTTCTATCTGGCAACGGAACAAGACGTCCTCAGTCCACTGACAATTTATCAAAAGAAATGTTTCTGTTTACACAATAAAGAAAAACACAGGCGGAATAATGTTCTGATAAGAACATTATGAAATATAAAGAATTGAATTCCTTAATACATCAGATAGATGCTATGCATCCCTCACAACAGTTATCCTACTACAATAAGGGCACTTTGATAATATAACGGCATACATCTTAGAAATAAGGCTCAGACGCAGCCGTGAGTTTTGGCCCCGGCCTGGAGAGACAGGTCTAAAGCGCTGATCACACAGGCTTAGGATGTGCTTTTACATAACTCTGTCTCTTTGATTTTCCAGCACTGGTGAAAGATTCGCTGGGGGCTGGGATGATTTGTAAGCATAATGGGATTAGATGACATTTGCTCTGAGACAAAAGGGCCCATCACACAAAATCCAATTTAGAAAACTGTCTAAGGTGAAAATCTTTTCTATTGACTCCAAAGGCCGTAGCAGCCCCAAGGTGCCCTCTTGTCAGGTAAGACTTCTGTGGCTCATTACCACTGCATGAAAAGAGGTAGTTCCAACACTAAAAGCGGTTTTAAATATCTGACCTCATACACTATATGGCCCAAGGTATGTGGACACCCCTCCCAATTATTGACCTCAGTACTAACAGGTGTATAAAATCAAGTACATAGCCATGCAATCTCAATTGGTGGTAGAATGAGTTGTACTGAGGAGCACACTGACTGTAAATGTGGCACTGTCATAGCATGCTGACCTTTGCCACAAGTCAGTTCCTGAAATTTCTCCTGTGCTAGATGTGCCCCAGCCAACTGAAAGTACTATTGGTGTGAAATGGGTGCAACTAGGAGCAAAAACAGCTCAGCCACAAAGCGGTAGACCCATCAAAATCATAGAGTGCTAAGGCTCTGTGACTTCAGTGAACCACAGTGAAAGCCATTATTCACAAATGGAGAAAACTTGAAACAAGTGGCCAACCCTACCAGGAGTGGGAGGCCCACCAAAATTTCACCAAGAGCGAATCAACGACTCATCCAGTAGGTCAAAAAAGAACTCAGACAAACATCTAAAGAACTGTGGGCCTCACTTGCCTTAGTTAAGGTCAATGCACACAATTCCACAATAAAAATAGACACTGGGAAAAGACTCCTGACCAAAAATAACACAAAGGCTCATCTTATGTTTGCTAAAAAACATCTAGATGACCCCGAAGACTTTTGAGATAATAATCATTGGACTGAAGAGTCAAAGGTGGAACTTTTGTGGAAGACAGAGGCACCGTTCAATCTGGCATAAAGGTAGCACTGCATTCCACCATAACAGCATCATACCAACAGTGAAACATGGTGGTGGTAGTGCGATGGTCTGGGGCTGCTTTACTTTACCAGGACCTGAATGTCTGTTCATAATTGATGGAGCCACTATAACTTTTATAAAAGTTATAAACTACAACTTTTGAACTATTTTAAAGTGAGCCCCACCACCAGTGATCAAAATTTTTCAAATAAAATATGTATAACGATGTAAAACGTAAACATAAATCTGTTTTATACAAATTCATAAGTTAAACCTCTTCAAAATACTGTTTTATATTAAAAATGTTTTCTCAAATGTTGGTTTTGACAGATGTGGAGCAACTATGAAAAATCAGAGAAATCAAGGGAAAAGAAGTATTTAATCTGTAAATGTACATACTCACTTTTAGAGCTGTGTCTAAGACTTTAAGCATCTTTTCAAGCCCTGCAACCTTTGTGGCATGGCTTCCCACTGCAGTGGGAGAATGGCCCGTGTACATGTTCCCAGTAAACAATCAGGTATTCTCCACTATTTTAGCATATTACAAAATGATGTAAACTTTTTGTACAGTTATGCAAACATGCATTGTGGTACAAGACGTTTTGAATGGAGTTATGGGCCACTGTCATGTATCTGAAAGCTATTAGGCTGTACTTTTATACTGGACTTTTATACTGATTTGTGTCCGTATACAGCTGTATTTCTAAAGACTGTTACGAGCTCTGACCCAAATGTTCTTTTCAACAGCTTTTTTATGCAGTTCTGCACTTAATAAGCGACAATTCTTTAAAGTTTCCCACAGCACTCTGCATGAAATGAAAGGCCTTTGTCTTAGTGGACCTAATTGGCTGCAATAGGTGGCTAGAGAAGCCATCCTGAAGTTAAAGTGTCCTTACTTTTGTTAAATAATTACTGCTGTAGAAAGTAGCTAATCCAGTACCGAACATCTTGGTACATCCAGCACCTATCAGCTTGTTTTGTTCTGTTCTTCTCAGGTTTGGGATCCTTTTGGTCCAAAATAAAATGCTAAAGCTGAATCATGTGAGGGGTGACCAACAGTAAAGCAGTCGAACACAACAGATGTGAATGGAACTGAGTAATAGATTGCCTGTCTCGCGAATGTACTGGAGGAGAAGTAAAAGCATAAATCCTTCTAAACGTTACAGAAATAAATGGAATTACTCACTATCCACCTCCGCCGATTTCTGAGGAGTAATCGCAGTGGAGTGCTCTGGCGGGTCATGTGCCATCTGCACTCTGGACGCTCTGTGAGGCAGCAAAGTGTGGAGGAAGTCCAGAAAGACGAAAGCTGCAGTGATCCTGTAATCCTGTGTAATACAGTGATGACTAACGCTTGGAGGAGGATTTGACGTGGTGTAGCGTGTCTACAGGTGGGTTTACGCTCTGTGACTCCTTGGCATGATAGTGGCCTCGCAGACAAAAATTGTAACTCATGACTCTTGAGATTTTAGGACGTTCAATGAGACACCCTCATTAGTGGTCAGTCGAGTACCTTTTGCGGCGACCAAGCACACTTGAGATGGTCGTGGTAGGCTGTACCGACCATCACACCTTAGTAATGTAAACAATGCAAATAATACTAGTGCACCCGAGTATTTCTTGTGCAGGTTGATAATTCTATTAGTAATAGAATTGCGAGTTTGGTGTGGAAGAACTTGACTGGCCCGCACAGAATCCTGACCTCAACCCAATAGAACATGAATTAGAGCCTAGGCTTTGAGCCAAGCCTTCTCGTCCAACATCAGTGTCTGACCTCACAAATGCGCTTCTGGAAGAACGGTCAAAAATTCCCATAAACATTCCCTAACCTTCGCAGAAGGCCTTCCCAGAAGAACTGAAGCTGTTGTAGCTGCAAAGGGTGGGCCGACATTATATTAAACCCTATTAAGAATGGGATGTCACAAAAGCGATATATCAAAAAGAGAAGAACAGAGCCAAACAAACTCAAGTTTCCATCCTGATGGATCTATTTTAAAACTGAGAAAAACAGTCCAATCAACAACAGCTAGCTTGTTTGCTTCTGCTATCGATTGTACTCCAGACATTAATACAGTACATACTAGAAGAATTTGGGGGTGGGGTTTTGGAGGGGGGTCTACTCTTGTTTGCCCCAATCGGGGATCAAAAGTTTAACAAGTTGTCCCCAGATGTGTACTCATTACACGGCCACATCTGGCTTTGTGAGACTACTTTTACTTCTTCCTTTATTCATTATTCCATTGAAAGAACAACACCTTTCCTTCAGCGACGGCTTCATGCTCTCCAGAGATCATTCAGCCAGTTAGATTACTTCATTCACCCGCTGTTGCAAGGCAAACGAGGCAAATTACAAAACTTCTGTTTCTTGTTCTTCTAAGTGACGGCCCTGAATTGCATCTGTGCTGAAGTACCAAGGCCTTCTGTCTCCAACCGTTACTGAGTTGTTTCTGTTCTTTATTTAGCTTGATAGGGTGTTTTTGCGCTTGTTTCGTTTCACTTGGCCTCTTACTGATGTCACTTGTGATTGCAACTGAAAGAAAGACGTTAAATAAAAACTGGAAATGAAAAGAACAGAAACTTTATAAAACAAACGGCATGTAGAGAAGCTTGAATGTGTACAATTGGTGGAATTTGTCGTGGTACACAAATAAAAGCCAAACACAAAAGGATGCTTTGGCATCTGATCCACGTCCAAAACACCTGACAGCCTACAATGTGCAGCGTGCTGGAAATGGCTGTCAGTGAGTGTTATGTCATGCCGTGCACGTCAACGAGGACGACAGGCTGGTTTAGAAATGTTTCTTTCTGGTTGGGCTGTTCAACCTTTCAATTTCGCTTAAATGTCAGCTTAGAAATAGACTGTCGTTATATACAGAATAACCGTCTTAATGTATAGAAGATTTAGTAGTATTTGGCCAACATGGACACTTTCCTTCCAACCCTGGAGATGGATGGTGTAATAAAGGCTTGGCCTACATCTTCTAGAGCCACATGCCGGACAGCAAGGCCAGCAGCATTTTTGCCCGCTCCAGCCCAGACCATGTCCAGATGGCTGTTTGTTTATGTTGTGCCAAGTGTGAAAATGTACACACAAGCACTTATAAACCAACACCAGCACTCAATTCCAAAAGGGTTCCAAAAAGGTTTTGTGGAGGCCCTTTTTATGTTCTCCACATGATGCAAAGGCCCTATTCCAATACCAGGCCTTATCTGGAACCACACCAATTATTTGTAGAAAGCCTGTAAACAACAACAACAACAACTGGTAACGGCATAAACAGCATAGCAGCGGGTATCTTATTAGATGTCCGCCCATCATAACATCTTCTTTTATTCATTATTTATGGTTACCAAGTGTTTGATTTTGTCTTATGTTTGCTAATCATTTTTAAAACATCATTAAAATGCCTGATATACACACAGAGGGATCAAAGCTCACCACTTTGCCAAAAAAGACGTGTGAATCGTCCAATAAATGATGTTGCTTGGCAACCAAATGGAAGGTTTTGAATTTGATTATTAAGTGTGCCTCACTGAGTGACTGAAAGAATTTTATTTGTCTCACACTCTACGCCGCATAACATCATCAAAAGATTCGAGGAATCTAGAAATCTCTATGCGTAAAATGGAAAAGCCAAAAAGCACAACTGACCACTCATGACCGTCAGTCTCTCAGATGGACATTACTACATGAGCTCAGGATACTTTGAGAAATCACTGTCGGGAGGAATCACTCGTCACTGCGTCCACAAACACAAGTTAAGACTGTACCACACGCACTGGAAGTCATACATTAACAGGATCCAGAAACGCTGCTGACTTCTCTGGGCTCAAGCTCCAAAACGGACAAACAGTGGAAACGTGAGCTGTGGTGCCTGCCTGTGTCCTACTGAAACCGTGGGGCATGTTATGAAGCTCAAAATATAACGAAGGCCCTGTAGAGTTGTGTAGCTGACCATAACCACAGGGGAAAGACCCAAAAAATTCCACTTTCAGAACTACCTCAATTGGTGTCTTCAGAATTCATGCAAGACAATTTTGGGGGTTGAGAGACAGTTGTGCAAAAAAATTTCACCGCTGAGCTGCAAAAGAACGGTCAGATATCAATTATTACATATAATTACACAGCTCCCCGGGCGCTGTGGATAGGGCTGCCCACCACTCCGTAATGTGCTCACTGCCCCTAGAGTGTGTGTTCACTTAGTGTGTATGTGGGCATTTCACTGCATGGGTGGGTCAAACGCAGAGGTCTAATTCCTCCGTGTGCAAAATACAGTTGGTTTAAATTCTTAAAAAAATTATTAAACATTAATCCCTTCATTCCTAGTTATAATCAAAGAGTCCCGGAATCATTTTCAACACGTCTTTATTATCAACTCTTGATTATTATGAGTATTTATGGAATTATTTATGCCATTCATTTATGGTAGTTATTAAAATGTGTCCCTTCTCTCCTTAATGTTATATTTAGTATTAATATGTGCTATTTTGATCAAATATTTATATTAAAATTTGACATATAAAGCACGAAATATCAGTACGATTAGTGTTACTGTAGGTGTGGATCAAATGAATCACCTCGTGTAGCCAAGCCGAATCACTGAGGTCGGAGATTCACGCCGCCAAATGAGCCGAAGTTAAAAGCGCAGAGGCGAGCCGCTCTGCCGGCCGTGTGACTGACAGGAGACAGGAGAAAGAGGAGCAGCACACCTGGCACCGTCTTGTGCGTAGGGGCTGCAGAAGCCCCAACCTGTCAGCCTTTGCATTTCCTTTCAGATCTTTTAATTTCAGGAGACGTCCTGTTGTTGCACTTTCTATGCCGGCCAAGCAACCTGCACGACCTACTCTAGCATCTTCAGACAGACATGCTCAGGCACCTTTAGGAGTCACAGACAAACTGATACTCGCACAAAGAGAGCAAAACTCGATCCGTTTAACCCAAAACACAGTTCTGGAGCAATAATGAGGTCTTTTTCAAATCTCTAAAGAGGGCTAGTAAGAAGCGAAGGGGATTAATAGAAAATGGGTCAATGGAACTGTTCGACATAATGCAGTCACTGAAGGGGAAACATCCCCACGTTTCATCGGCAGAAGATTCGATATGACAGTTTTCCTGCAATACGTCCTTAAACTGCTCCTGTGTAACCTGGATAATCTCTTTCCATAGTCTTGATTGACTACAATAGAGGATAGATTTGAACCAGAACCAAGTGACTGCCACGAGAACATCATACCGTGTACTTCCACCTACTGACCGGTGGCCACTTTATTAGAAACACTTGCCCTGTGTTTTCATTCACTGGCCACTCTATTAGAAACACCTACCTTGTACTTTTACTCACTGGCCACTTTATTAGACATACCTACTCTTCACTTATCAGTTGCCGCTTTATTAGAAATACTGTTATGAAGACGTTTTGAGGGACAGGCTGAGAAAAAATGCCCTCAAACTACAGTGATGCAGGAAAATAAATGAAAATAAAAATAAAATAAGAGGAAAATTATCGCTATGAGCACTACGCCCCTCAGCATCCGCTGACCGCTCCTTCATTTTCCGTGGCCGACCACTTCGTGGCTGAGTTGCTGTCGTTCCCAATCGCTTCCACTTTGTTATAATCCCACTGACAGTTGACTGTGGAATATTTAGTAGTGAGGAAATTTCACGACTGGACTTGCTGCACAGGTGGCGTCCGATCACGGCACCACGCTGGAATTCACTGAGCTCCTGAGAGCGACCCATTCTTTCACTAATGTCTGTAGAAGCAGTCTGCAGGCCTAGGGGCTCGGCTTTATACACCTGTGGCCATGGAAGTGATTGAAAGTGGCCATGGAAGTGATTGAAAGTGATCTCTTTAATGTTCCCATTTGATTTGATTTGTCGTTGTCTTGTTTCTTACTGTAAAATGTTATCTGTCTGTAAAGCACTTTGAACTGCCAAAAAGTGCTCTATAAATAAAAGATATTATTATTAGTATTATTACACACCTAAGAATAGCTCTGTGGTTCCTGAATAATAAGCCTGTAATAAGTACATAATAGGCCTGGGTTTTAAAGGGTTAACTGAGATTCGGCAATTTACCTTCAATTACATGAGAATGATGTTCATAATGGTGTGAATGACAAATGCTCGTCACTTCGGTTTAAAGCTTCCGGTGCCAGTACAATATTATTAACTTAATCTTATGAATTAAAAGTAAAAGTCTTGTGAACAAGCTGTTCATAAATACTCCAGAATGCATTTTTAAATGTTATTCAATGCTTTTGCATGTGTTATTGTGTTAAAGTCCCTATGAATGAAGCCTTTAAAAAAAAAAGTATGTATAAACAAAAGTGAATTATGTCAACACAAATAAACTACATGAAACCAACAGTTATGACCGAAAGTCAATAAACTGACAAAATTGTGCGATTGTTTTTAATCCTGTGGAAATGGCAAATTCAAGCGTTTTCAGCGTCCACTTCAGAACAGCTTCACATTACGATCGTAATCAGCAAAATACTTCAAGCCTGACACCATTTCCACTGGACACATTAGTGCAGAGAAGCAGCGATCAAGAGGGACGCGAGTGTGAAATCCCAGCCCTGCATATAAATGCAATTATGCATCTCAATGTAATGATGTGCGGTAATGTCCTGTCCCTGTGTGATCCACTCATGTGTGAGCAGACAGAGAGGGGAAATGATATCAGGGTTGCACATGACAGCAGATGGACCTCCCGCTGAATTGGAGCGCGAGAGACCTCCTCCCAGCCTGACAGCCCTGCTCGCTTCCCCAAGACGCTGCACACGCTAAGACGAAGCCCGCGGCAGGAGACGCCATCGTTAGCCCTGTTGTTTTCAGGACGACAGACACGGTGAGAGGCTCATGAATATGGAGAATATGAAGCTTTCAGGCTACCTGTCCTGAACTCTAATGGACACTCAATGGGGGCCGGAAATATTAGGGGCGTACTGCATACCCACAGCTGACATATAGTACAATATATAGGACTTCATTGGAAAATATGGTGTTGGACTGTTTTGGTTCTACAATCTGATTGGCTGAGGCACCTTTGAAACTCAATAGTGGTGTTAATTTGTTTTCTCAATGCATTTGTTTGGAATTCCTCAAGATGCAGCAGCATCGATGGGCAAAGAATATTGCATCGGTCAAAAACCCCACTCGCCAGCAACTCAACCCTCCGGGGTCTGAGGGCATCGATTAGTGCGTCTTAACTTCTCCTTTAAAGGCTCTTCATATAACCTGATCCTCAAATGTTTCATATCTAAATGCTCTGTTATCTTCATTGCTGCCTTACAGAAATGCTGCAGCATCTTCGGCAGCTGTGAACTCTCCTCTGCATGCCATTCCACACGTGTCTCCGATGTGGACTGAATGAAGTATGAAGGGTTTGATGGGTCAGTCGTTAATGATCTCATTGGGTCGTTTTTACATCAAAACTCTCAGCAACTGAATTACACAGAGGTATATTCACAGCTATGTTCTTTTACCCTCCTAAAGATTGTAAATTAAAATAAAAACAGAATTCAGAAACTACCATGACCCTGCATAAAATCACTGCCTGTGTTTACATGCAAAGATTTTTGCCAATCTGATGAAATATTTTCCAGTTATAGATTAAGACTGAGGTTTAGTGCGTTCATGCTCACTCTATTCAACATCAGATGCAAAATGAGGCACATGCTTGGAGAACCACTTAGTGTTGACGTTACCATGACAGCAAACATCGTTTGAGGTCTAGTCAGAGTGAGATGAGCAGCAGTGAGCAGTGATTGTGTTTTTAACTGCTTTAAAATGACGTCAGACTCAGGAAAACGTCCTTCACACGTCCTTATTAAAGAAGGCCGAGAGGAAGACGTCGTGTTCTGAGACACATAAGCTGGACGTCCGTCCCACCGCCGTCTTTTAAAGATCAGAGCAGACACTTTGTCTCCTCTGCAGGCCAGTTTCTGCTCCGCCGTGTTGAACAGTATAAACTTTAACTATGACGTGACGCACATGCAGAACAGCCTTAAACGTTCCGATAGGGAACGTAATCGGATATGGTTTAACAGATTATTTAGAGGTTTACCCACTTTGATCAATCAGATAGAAATTGTATCTCAAATGGCCTCAATCGGACGAGACTATTCAGATTGAGGTGTTTACATGGACGTATTCTATTCCGATTGAGCTATTAGTCAGATTATTAATGTGTTATTAGGCTGCATGTAAACGTGGCTACTGTAATGCGAGGCATCTTGGTTACTGCTAATCAGTCCCATTTTGGATGTTAAAATATTGTATTGGAATATTGGAAATTGCAGCCCATCACCTGCCACTTTATGTTTGCATGTCCACGTGAAAGCACTACTGCACATACAGTTACAGTGATTATTGGTGAGCATTTCAGCTTTACATTGGCCATAAAAAGATATTAACTTTGGACTAAATGAAGAATGGTTTCCGGCATGATGGTCAGTCTAAGTGATTTCCTAAGTGTCCAATGGCCAGTTTCACACAGAATGTAGACGGTCACATGAATCCACCAGTTTAACATGGCGAGCGGCAGGTGACGTGTATCCCAGCCCCTCTTCATAGGCTTATAACTCAGAATGTGAGTCACGTACGATCTTGTGATAAGATGCAATGGAAAGGGCGACTCTACAGATTCAGCAAATATTTGAAACTTATTTATGTGCTGTATTATCAAAAAGATACAGAAGCATATAACAAAACATTGAAATTGATGCAGTGGCATGTTCTTGGACCCTAGAGGATTAAACTAGCCCTCATCCAGTTTGCCTCGTCACTTTTTCCGCTTGCCTGTTCCATTACTTTGTCAGCTCAAGGGTGTTAGATGAGCTGAGGGACGAGGTTGCAGACTACTCCGTTATCTAGGCCCGCTGTAACAACTTCCTCAGCTAGTGGGCTAGTTCGCATGCTAAAGTCTGCACGGCTAACAACAACAAAGGGCACTTTACCACAATGGTACACAGGTTCGTAGCCAGACATGTACATTCGTTTTTCAAACTTCTCAAAACAACCTTTTGCACTGCAACATTTGCACGGCTAGCTGATAAGCTTAGGCTAACCCAAGTGTGTTCCGTTTGAATAATATGCTCCTCCCTGTCCGTTAAATTGTTAAATAGGCAAGTTAAATGAATTACTGCCATTAAATTCCATTATATTGCAGAGACGATGGTGAGAATGAGGCAGGAAATGCTGCAGTGAAACTAAATGAAGCTCTTTATTTTGGAAAGTACACAGCCTACAGGCTACCGACTCAGGATTGTGATATTACTGTCATAAATTTTAGGTGCATAATGGAAAATATATAATTTTTCCCAATAACTTATCCATAACCCCTTCATGTTATCCCGCAAACCCGACTAACTTAGACAAATAATCGGAACGTTTCCTCTGCTAGAAAAGTTCTGTGGTCTGTTTAGCTTGATCAGCTCATATTTTTAATACTTCAATATTTCATATAAAAGTTTGGTGTAGTTTGGTGGGAAAACAGCCCTGTTCACGGCCCTTTCTTTGATCATTATGTTGCCTGGCAATCATAGCCTACCGTTAGAAGAAATCACTTTCCTTGGTAGACGTCCACCTTTAATAGCCAGGAGGTGGTGCAGTTTTTGAGTAACACCACAGTGAGGTTAAGCCCATTTCAGAACTAGGCCATGTACTAGAAACCAAACCTAGAACTGAAACTAAAAACCAAACAGCCACAACTTTCAAAAGGAAATTCCAAAAATTCTGCTTAATTCAAATGTTAGGAGGTAAACAAAGTCACTCCGAGTGGTTTGATGGAAAATGCTAGAGAAATTCTGGAGAAACTCCAAATCTGAATTCTTCACAGTGGTGGTGATAGGAACCAGGCGTCCACCTTTAAAAGCTCCCTCACAGAAAGTTATTGCACGAAATGGTTATGAATGCACTGCCTGGAGTCTGAGACGTTGTTTCACAGAGGCTTTGCAAAGATTTTTAAAGAGATCCAATGGCGACATCCTATATTAATTAAAATAACGTGTGGCCACGACTTAGGATCTCATCTGAACATTATGCTGCTACTCTGTACCTGCGCTGAACACTTTATGTACAGATCACTGTTTACATCTCTTTACCAATAGTATTTCTGCATTTACTGTACTGTACTGCAGTTCACCAGCACATTTCTGTCTATATACCTGATACACTCGAATATCTGACTATGCACTAACTGTCTATACGTCCTGTACACCTAGAACACTTACCTATGCACATCTTGTCTACGGTCGACACCTGTACCTACTGACTCTGCACATCTTGTCTGTCTTTCACTGTCTTTTGTCTTTGCACTGTTTACTATGCATCTTTTATTACTGCACTGGAAAAGTCGCCCCATAGTGTTTCGCTATACTGTACTACCCTGTATTATATAATGACAATAAAGTTGAATTGAATTGAATTGAATTGAATTCCCACACCTTACTAAGTCGTGGCCACGTTATTCTTATTTATACAGGATGTCGCCTTCGTAGAGTTTGGACTAGGTACATGCAGTGAACAGGTACATGCAGGGTGTTGTGAGGCAAAATGGCTATATTATTGTTGAGGACATGGCAACCCCTGGTTCCCATCACCACCACTGTAAAGAAATCTGAACCATTTTACATCAATTGAATTACACACAAATATTTAACAGTTGGTGATATGCTCTCTTACAACTAACCAAAACTAAAGTACGCTTGTAAATTAGAACCTAAAGACAAATAAAAACTAAATAAAATGTTCAAATCCCAGGGTAAAATCACTGTAATGTGAGGCACCTTGATTACTGCTCATCCATCCCATTTTGGATGCTGGAATATAATATCTAAAACCTGGAAATTACAGCCCATCACTTGCCACCTTATTTGTGCATGTGAACATACCACTCCACATATATTCACCATGGTCACTATTGGTGAGCGTTTCCACGCTTTTCAAACATGCTCAGTTTCACAAAAACTCAACATCGGCCACAATAAAGTATCAACACTGGCTTTTCAGCATCATCCCACGACTTCCATACCGGTACAACCCTTTGAAATCTAATCTTTTTCATTGGAAATACAATCTGTTTTTATATCGGACGGATTCCTGGCACAGCCTAAGACAGTGATACGTTCACCTGACACCCAGAACCCCGAACAGTGCAGTTTTTCAGCTCTGCTATTGATGGAACGATTCATCACCGGCAATCGCGCTCTGGTACCTGACCAAAGTGAAGCCGAAGGCATTTATAGCTTAGAACCTCACAGTTTAACCCTTTAAAGTCTCAGGGAACTGTTTGTGGAACTTCACTTTACATGTCGTACACATTAGTTTCATATTAGCAGCTGCTGATCAGGAAGACTAAAGGGTTCAGTGCAATAACACCGCAGGCCTAATCTCGTGAGACTAGTCAGGTCAGATCTGATGTGTATGAACTGAGCACTCCAAAGCACTGGATGAGCTGTGCTGCACTAATTTTAAGCTCATAATAACAAACAAAGACATAAAAACAGACAAAAAGAACAACGTCAGCAACAACATGCAAACAAACATCATCAATAACTTAACAATCCTGAGCTCTTTCGATAAAACACAGAGAGAACAGAGTCTCGTACGTTACCTCACAAGTCCGAGCAGCTCTCTGCTGGCATCCTCCCCGCGAGAGCAAGCGAGAGAGAGAGAGAGAGAAAGAGAGAGAGAGAGAGAGAGAGAGAGAGAGAGAGAGAGAGA
This sequence comes from Pygocentrus nattereri, assembly GCF_015220715.1. Taxonomy (NCBI): domain Eukaryota; kingdom Metazoa; phylum Chordata; class Actinopteri; order Characiformes; family Serrasalmidae; genus Pygocentrus; species Pygocentrus nattereri. The sequence continues at coordinate 5,084,305 of NC_051228.1, forward strand.
GAGAGAGAGAGAGAGAGAGGCTGTGTCCTCGTTCAGGACACAGCTTCTGTATCATGTTCTCTCGTTCTCTCCCTAAACGGCTTCCCCATTCACACTCTCCCTCTTCATGTCGCTACCTCTCCTCAACACTACAGCACTCCTCTCCTTTAGACTCCCTCTTACTGCCTTGCAGTCTATTCTCTCTCTCTCTCTCTCTCTCTCTCTCTCTCTCTCTCTCCTTTACCATCTACTCTCTCTCCTTCCTTTACCATCTACTCTCTCTCTCTCCTTTACCATCTACTCTCTCTCCCTTCTTTACCATCTACTCTCTCTCCCTCCTTTAGCATCTACTCTCTCCCTTCTTTACCATCTACTCTCTCTCCCTCCTTTACAATCTACTCTCTCTCCCTCCTTTACAATCTACTCTCTCTCCCTCCTTTAGCATCTACTCTCTCTCCCTCCTTTACAATCTACTCTCTCTCCCTCCTTTAGCATCTACTCTCTCTCCCTCCTTTACCATCTACTCTCTCTCCCTCCTTTACCATCTACTCTCTCTCCCTCCTTTAGCGTCTACTCTCTCTCTCCCTCCTTTACCATCTACTCTCTCTCCCTCTTTTACCATCTACTCTCTCTCCCTCCTTTACCATCTACTCTCTCTCCTTCCTTTACCATCTACTCTCTCTCCCTCCTTTACCATCTACTCTCTCTCCCTCCTTTAGCATCTACTCTCTCTCCCTCCTTTACCATCTACTCTCTCTCCCTCCTTTACCATCTACTCTCTCTCCCTCCTTTACCATCTACTCTCTCTCCCTCTTTTACCATCTACTCTCTCTCCCTCCTTTACCATCTACTCTCTCTCCCTCCTTTACCATCTACTCTCTCTCCCTCCTTCAGCATCTACTCTCTCTCCCTCCTTTAGCATCTACTCTCTCTCCCTCCTTTACCATCTACTCTCTCTCCCTCCTTTACCATCTACTCTCTCTCCCTCCTTTACCATCTACTCTCTCTCCCTCTTTTACCATCTACTCTCTCTCCCTCTTTTACCATCTACTCTCTCTCCCTCCTTTACCATCTACTCTCTCTCCCTCCTTTACCATCTACTCTCTCTCCCTCCTTCAGCATCTACTCTCTCTCCCTCCTTTAGCATCTACTCTCTCTCCCTCCTTTACCATCTACTCTCTCTCCCTCCTTTACCATCTACTCTCTCTCCCTCCTTTACCATCTACTCTCTCTCCCTCCTTTACCATCTACTCTCTCTCCCTCTTTTACCATCTACTCTCTCTCCCTCCTTTAGCATCTACTCTCTCTCCCTTCTTTACCATCTACTCTCTCTCCCTCCTTTACCATCTACTCTCTCCCTCCTTTAGCATCTACTCTCTCTCCCTTCTTTACCATCTACTCTCTCTCCCTCCTTCAGCATCTACTCTCTCTCCCTCCTTCAGCATCTACTCTCTGTCCCTCCTTTAGCATCTACTCTCTCTCCCTCCTTTAGCATCTACTCTCTCTCCCTCCTTTACCATCTACTCTCTCCCTCCTTTACCATCTACTCTCTCTCCCTCCTTTACCGTCTACTCTCTCTCCCTCCTTTACCATCTACTCTCTCTCCCTCCTTTAGCATCTACTCTCTCTCCCTTCTTTAGCATCTACTCTCTCTCCCTCCTTTACCGTCTACTCTCTCTCCCTCCTTTACCATCTACTCTCTCTCCCTCCTTTACCATCTACTCTCTCTCCCTCCTTCAGCATCTACTCTCTCTCCCTCCTTTACCGTCTACTCTCTCTCCCTCCTTTACCGTCTACTCTCTCTCCCTCCTTTACCATCTACTCTCTCTCCCTCCTTTACCGTCTACTCTCTCTCCCTCCTTTAGCGTCTACTCTCTCTCTCCCTCCTTTACCGTCTACTCTCTCTCCCTCCTTTACCATCTACTCTCTCTCCCTCCTTTAGCATCTACTCTCTCTCTCCCTCCTTTACCGTCTACTCTCTCTCCCTCCTTTACCATCTACTCTCTCTCCCTCCTTTAGCATCTACTCTCTCTCCCTCCTTTACCATCTACTCTCTCTCCCTCCTTTACCATCTACTCTCTCTCCCTCCTTTACCATCTACTCTCTCTTCCTCCTTTACCATCTACTCTCTCTCCCTCCTTTATCATCTACTCTCTCTCCCTTCTTTACCATCTACTCTCTCTCCCTCCTTTAGCATCTACTCTCTCTCCCTCCTTTAGCATCTACTCTCTCTCCCTCCTTTACCATCTACTCTCTCTCCCTCCTTTACCATGTACTCTCTCTCCCTCCTTTAGCATTTACTCTCTCTCCCTCCTTTACCATCTACTCTCTCTCCCTCCTTTAGCATCTACTCTCTCTCCCTCCTTTAGCATCTACTCTCTCCCTCCTTTACCATCTACTCTCTCTCCCTCCTTTACCATCTACTCTCTCTCCCTCCTTTAGCATCTACTGTCTCTCCCTCCTTCAGCATCTACTCTTTCCCTCCTTTACCATCTACTCTCTCTCCCTCCTTCAGCATCTACTCTCTCTCCCTCCTTTACCATCTACTCTCTCTCCCTCCTTTACCATCTACTCTCTCTCCCTCCTTTAGCATCTACTCTCTCTCCCTCCTTTACCATCTACTCTCTCTCCCTCCTTTACCATCTACTCTCTCTCCCTCCTTTACCATCTACTCTCTCTCCCTCTTTTACCATCTACTCTCTCTCCCTCCTTCAGCATCTACTCTCTCTCCCTCCTTTACCATCTACTCTCTCTCCCTCCTTTACCATCTACTCTCTCTCCCTCCTTCAGCATCTACTCTCTCCCTCTTTTACCATCTCTCTCTCCCTCCTTTACCATCTACTCTCTCTCCCTTCTTTACCATCTACTCTCTTTCCCTCCTTTACCATCTACTCTCTCTCCCTCCTTTACCATCTACTCTCTCTCCCTCCTTTACCATCTACTCTCTCTCCCTCCTTCAGCATCTACTCTCTCCCTCCTTTACCATCTACTCTCTCCCTCTTTTACCATCTACTCTCTCTCCCTCCTTTAGCATCTACTCTCTCCCTTCTTTACCATCTACTCTCTCTCCCTCCTTTACAATCTACTCTCTCTCCCTCCTTTAGCATCTACTCTCTCTCCCTCCTTTACCATCTACTCTCTCTCCCTCCTTTACCATCTACCCTCTCTCCCTCCTTTAGCATCTACTCTCTCTCTCCCTCCTTTACCGTCTACTCTCTCTCCCTCCTTTACCATCTACTCTCTCTCCCTCCTTTAGCATCTACTCTCTCTCCCTCCTTTACCATCTACTCTCTCTCCCTCCTTTACCATCTACTCTCTCTCCCTCCTTTAGCATCTACTCTCTCTCCCTCCTTTACCATCTACTCTCTCTCCCTCCTTTACCATCTACTCTCTCTCCCTCCTTTACCATCTACTCTCTCTTCCTCCTTTACCATCTACTCTCTCTCCCTCCTTCAGCATCTACTCTCTCTCCCTTCATTACCATCTACTCTCTCTCCCTCCTTTACCATCTACTCTCTCTCCCTCCTTTACCATCTACTCTCTCTCCCTCTTTTACCATCTACTCTCTCTCCCTCTTTTACCATCTACTCTCTCTCCCTCCTTTACCATCTACTCTCTCTCTCCCTCCTTTAGCATCTACTCTCTCCCTTCTTTACCATCTACTCTCTCTCCCTCCTTTACCATCTACTCTCTCTCCCTCCTTTACCATCTACTCTCTCTCCCTCTTTACCATCTACTCTCTCTCCCTCTTTTACCATCTACTCTCTCTCCCTCCTTTAGCATCTACTCTCTCTCCCTCCTTTACCATCTACTCTCTCTCCCTCCTTTACCATCTACTCTCTCTCCCTCTTTTACCATCTACTCTCTCTCCCTCCTTTACCATCTACTCTCTCTCCCTCCTTTACCATCTACTCTCTCTCCCTCCTTTACCATCTACTCTCTCTCCCTCTTTTACCATCTACTCTCTCTCCCTCCTTTACCATCTACTCTCTCTCCCTCCTTTACCATCTACTCTCTCTCCCTCCTTTACCATCTACTCTCTCTCCCTCTTTTACCATCTACTCTCTCTCCCTCCTTTACCATCTACTCTCTCTCCCTCCTTTACCATCTACTCTCTCTCCCTCTTTTACCATCTACTCTCTCTCCCTTTTACCATTTACTCTCTCTCCCTCCTTTAGCATCTACTCTCTCTCCCTCCTTTACCATCTACTCTCTCTCCCTCCTTTACCATCTACTCTCTCTCCCTCTTTTACCATCTACTCTCTCTCCCTCCTTTACCATCTACTCTCTCTCCCTCCTTTACCATCTACTCTCTCTCCCTCTTTTACCATCTACTCTCTCTCCCTCCTTTACCATCTACTCTCTCTCCCTCCTTTAGCATCTACTCTCTCTCCCTCCTTTACCATCTACTCTCTCTCCCTCCTTTACCATCTACTCTCTCTCCCTCTTTTACCATCTACTCTCTCTCCCTTTTACCATTTACTCTCTCCCTCTTTTACCATCTACTCTCTCTCCCTTTTACCATTTACTCTCTCCCTCCTTTACCATCTACTCTCTCTCCCTTTTACCATTTACTCTCTCCCTCCTTTACCATCTACTCTCTCTCCCTCCTTTACCATCTACTCTCTCTCCCTCTTTTACCATCTACTCTCTCTCCCTCCTTTATCATCTACTCTCTCTCCCTCTTTCACCATCTACTCTCTCTCCCTCCTTTACCATCTACTCTCTCTCCCTCTTTTACCATCTACTCTCTCCCTCCTTTACCATCTACTCTCTCTCCCTCCTTTACCATCTACTCTCTCTCCCTCTTTTACCATCTACTCTCTCTCTCCCTCCTTTACCCCCAATGCTCTCTCCCATTTTTTACCATTTACTTTACATCCATCCATCTAAGCTCTGTTCAGGCTTTATTGACATTAATATTATAGCGGACATTACTGACAAACAAAACAATAATCAAAAAATACTCTCTCTCTCTTTCTCTCTCTGTCTCTCTCTCTCTCTCTATCGCACTCTTCCTTTCTCTTGCTCTCTTTTGCTCTCGTCTCCCTCAAATGATCCTCTCTCTCACACAATCTACCCTCTTTCTCTGTTTTGCTATCTATCACAATCAACTCTCTCTCCCTCTCATTCTCTGTCTCTCCCTCCTTCACAGTTTACTTCCTTCTCTCTGTGTGCTCTCTTTCCTTCCTTATACCCCCCCCCTCAACTCAATTCAACAGTGGCTTACTGACGTAAAGCTTGAGACTTTGCCCAAGCCATTAAAAATGAGCGTAGCCACACTCCTCTCTCTCTCTCTCTCCCGCTCTCTCTCTCCAACCTTCACTTTCTCTCTCATCCCCAATATAACAACAACAACAATAATAATAATAACAATAATAATAATAACAATAATAATAATAAACCTACAACGACAATTACTTTTATTCAATGTTTTGCCAACTGCTCCAAATCCAACTAAACAGGCCTAATTCTGCTCACTGTGTAATGAAACATGTAGTTAGTCAGTGATATTTAACTACAGACCATATCCACAACATGCCCAGAAATGCTCGTTGTGATAAATTATATCACAATAAAATAACGATAAAGTAAAACAATGATAAATAATGATGGTTGCCCACCCCCAGCGAGTCTGTGTCGGCCCCTCGGCAGCAAAACGTCACGCATGGCGAGTTTGACTCAACGCTGCTCTGAAAAGGGCTTTTAATAGAAAACTGTTCGGCGCGCTCAGCTCGACTTCGCTCTTCTTACATGACTAGTCAAAAAGCTCCACAAAGAGACAAATATAACCCACTAATGCGTTCTGTCTAAAGTCGCTGAATCAGAGCTCCAGCTGCAGCAGAACCGGCTCTCTGCACTTTAAACCTTCCACACAGGCGGCTTCAGCTGGAACTTATTCAGGCCTTTTGGGAGGGAACAGCTCTTTGGGGTACACTGGGAGTGGTCTGGCGCTAAGAGAGAGAAATGCTGAGTGATCTGGGGGGCTTTGGCAGGGGCTGTCTGGCTGCTAAGCAGACACACAGAGACTCATTAAAACAGGTAACAAGCAGTGCCAGTACTGCATGGAGCAGCGATAGCCTGCGCTGTAGATATCCCCATTGCTCCGGGGCTACACTGATAAAACAATGCCGGAAAGGGTTCTGCACTTCTGCAGGGAACTCTGGCTCTCTAAAACATGCGCCCCTCCTCTCGTGCTGGGGCTGAATCTCAAACGGCTCCCTGCTCCCTACATAGTGCACTACGTACGGATTTACTGGATCCTGAAAACCTCAGCCGCGCAAAATACAGCTGAGAGACAGTCATTTGGGACGTCCACACTCGATGCACTGTTTGGCTGTAGAGGCCAGAACGTCTACACTTTCATAGCTAGAACACTATTTAGGGAGTACGTAGCTGTTTGGGATTCTTGAAGAGTCCTTTCATAAAGACAGAGGTTCTCTATATAGAACCATTTACATGCTTAAATTGATCTTTTCAGGACGAAATCGTTCTTTAGATTGATGGAGAATGTGTTGTATATGGTTCTATATGGAACCTTTCTGAAAATAGTTCTCCATGCTTGAAAAAGATAGTTCTTCAAGATAGTAGTTCTTATAAAGACAGTGGTTCAGTATAGAACCATTTGCAAGCTGAAATGGTTCTTCACTTCATGGTGAAGTTGTTCTTCAGATTAATGGAGAATGTTTTGTGTATAGTTCTGCATAGAACCTTTCTGAACATGGTTCTATATACTTCAAAAGATGATTCTCGAGTCCTTTCAAAAAGACAGAGGTTCTATATAGAACCATGTGCCTGCTTAAATGGCTCTTTGCCTGGTGAAATGGTTCTTCAGATTGTTGAAGAACGTGTTGTATAGGTTTTTAAATGGAAATGGTTCTATTTGATTAACACAGATGGTTATTTCATGGTTCTTTTATAAAGACAATGACACGTACAGATTCCAGTTCTATACAGCACCTAAAAGGGTTCTTCTATTGTCACAACATCAAGTCTTAACCCTTTTGAGTGCTATACAGAATATACCTTTGTCAAAAAAGGTTCTGTCCAGAACCACCTACAGCACCTATGGTTCCTTGAGTGCCTGGTTCTAGACACAACCATTGTCTTTACTACAGAACCTTAAAAGAACCGTCTTTTTAAGAGTGCAGTTGAAGCAGTACCTTGTTGTTCACATCGTTTTCACATTAATGAGCGAGATCTTTAATTATGAGGAACTTTTTCGTGATTATGGCCTGATATCGTCTTTTGTGTGTAAACAGCCTTCGCGAGGCTTTTGATCTACATCGGTCAGTTGTGCATCTGTCCTGTCGCGTCGTCTTAGACCACATCGTCACGCTCGGATCCTCATACTTATCTCTCTACAAACCTCCTGCCAAAACGCAGCTCTGCTTGGCGCGACTGAGAGAGTTCGGCTGCAGACAACAGCCCATCTGTACAACCGCTGCGGAGGAAATGTTTAATGCTTTTAGATTTATTTACGCTTTGGCGACTTCAGGAAGGCTTTATTATAATTCCCCTCTCGCCTCAAGTGTGTATAAGGACACCCATCTTAATTCTTTGGCTCACTCCAGCTGCTAAAGGGGCTTCCATGATTTGTCACACTCGTTTTTCATTCTCCGGCCCACAGAGACTGAATTTTGAGTGGGCTAAATTTAGCACCTTGCCTCTGCTACATTGTAGGGCCTTGCTGTTGTGTCACAGAGAGAGTGTGTGGGCAGCACAGCCAGCGGAAAGATCAGCACAGAAACTGCTCCTCGGAGCGAAGCTTGAACTCCTCTCGCTGCCAACCTGCCCACAGCTTTATGAGGGTCACACAGTGAGATACGCTTCTGACTGAACCCCTTCAGTTTCACCCAAACGGCCTAAATGAGTCTTATTATTGAACTGTTTGCTGTTGTAAACACACTGACCAGCCACTTCATTGACCACCTCTTCATTTCTACGCTCACTGTCCATTTTATCAGCTCCACTTACTGTATAGGTGCACTCGTGGAGGTTAGGGAGCTGGCCCTGTGACCGGAAGGTCGCCGGTTCGATCCCCAGCACCGACTGAGGTGTCCTTGAGCAAGACACCTAACCCCCAACTGCTCCCCAGGCGCCGTGGATAGAGCTGTGTGCTCACTGCCCCCTAGTGTGTGTGTATTCACTAGTGTGTATGTGGTGTTTCACTTCACGGATGGGTTAAATGTGGAGGTGGGATTAAAAAAAGTATCACTTAACTTTGTAGTTCTACAGTTTCAGACTGTTGTCCATCTGATACTTTCTTACCCTGTTCTTCAGTGGTCAGGACCCCCATGGACCCTCACAGAGCAGGTACTATTTGGGTGGTGGATCATTCTCAGCACTGCAGTAACACTGATGTGGTAGTGTGTGTTGTGCTGGTGCGAGTGGATCAGACACAGCAGTGCTGCTGGGGTTTTTAAACGCTGTGTCCACTCACTGTCCACTCTAATCGACACTCCTACCTTGTCGGTCCACCTTGTAGATGTAAAGTCAGAGACGACAGCTCATCTGCTGCTGCACAGTTTGCGTTGGTCATCCTCTAGTCCTTCATCAGTGGTCACAGGATGAATGAAGTGGCCAGTCGTTGGAACTGTGAATGAGCAGGAGCTCATACATTCTTAAAAAAATGGTTCTTGAAGGGTTCTTTAGTCAAAGAAAATGGACTATATAGAACCATCATTACTCAAAGAACCCTTTGCATGAGGGCTCTTTGCACCATACAGGCTCTTCAGATTGATGAAGATTGTGCTGTAGATGAACCTTTTTCGAAAAGGGTTCTATACAGCCCCCGCGACCCTGACGGAGAAGCGGCTTGGAAAATGGATGGATGGATGGTTCTATATAGCACCGAAAAGGGTTCTTTAAAATCTCCACATCATAGACACTTAAAAAAGATGGTTCGTTAAGGGTTCTTTACTTAAGAAATGGTTCTATAAAGGACCGCGAACACTCAATGAAGCCATTGTATCTTTAAAGGGTTCTTTGCATTGTAAAAGGGTTCTACAGACAGATTGAAAATGTGCTGTAGATGGTTCTGGATAGAATATTTTTGAAAGGGTTCTATACAGCACCAAAAATGGTTCTTCTATTTTAAAAAGCTTGATATTGTAGACTTGTAAAAAGGTGGTTCTTCAAGGGTAGTTTGGTAAAGAAAATGGTTCTTTATAGAACCATGAACACTCAAAGAACCCTTTGTATCATAAAAGCGTTCTTCAGATTGATGGATATTGGGCTGTAGATGGTTCTGTGTAGAACCTTCTATTGTATGAAGCTTGACATCATACACCTTTAAAAAAGATGGTTCTTCAAGGGTTCTTTAGTAAAGAAAATGATTCTCTATAGAACTCAGAACACAAAAAGAACCTTTTGCAAGATTAAAGGGTTCTTTGCAACATGAAAGCGTTCTTTAGATTCTGCTGAATGAATCTGCTGTAGATGGTTCTAGAGAGACCCTTTTTTAAAGGGTTCTTCTATTCTAAAAAGCTTGATATCAGACACTCTTAAAAATGATGATTCTTCAAGAAGTCTTTAGTACAGACAGTGGTTCTACATAGAACCATGAACACTCAAAGAACGCTTTGCATGCCTGAAGGGCTCTCTGCATCATAAAAGTGTTCTTCAGATGGCTAAAGAATATGTTGTAGATAGTTCCTATATAGAAAAAGGGTTCTATTACTGTAACACTCTTTATATCGTATGCTCTTAAAAATGGTTCTCCAAGAGCTTCTTAGTGAAGAAAATGGTTCTTTACAGCACCATGAACACTTACAGAACCCTTTGCATGACTAAAGGGCTCTTGGTATCATAAAAGTGTTCTTCAGACGGATGGAAAATATGCATGGACGTGTTATAGATGGTTCTACATAGAAACAGGTTCCATATAGCACCCAAAAGGGCTCAAGCTAGACCTTGTAACAACAGACAAACCCTTTTTTGGTGCGATATGGAACCATCTACACACGTTCACTTTCTCCTGTTTCATAGGGTTCTTCTATTGTTACGATATCAAGCTTGTTACAACAGAAGAACCCTTTCTGGTGCTGTATAGAACCCTTTTCAAAAAGGTTCCACATAGAACCATCTACAGCATCAATCTGATGATCCCTTTTTACGATGCAAAGAACCCTTTAATGAAGCAAAAGGGTTCTTTGAGTGTGCATGGTTCTATACAGAACCATTTACCTTATTAAAGAACCCTTGAGGAACCACCTTGTTAAGAGAGTATGACAGATTCACAGAAAGACTCTCTCCAGCCTTAAGCGATCTAACCTGAGCTTATCGTGATGTCAGCGTATTAAACCCCCCTACACCCCCCCAGCAGCCCACCCCCACCCCCAGCTACATACAGGACAGACGCAGTTTTCGTTCCCAGTTTTCGCTTTTAGTAAGTAACTAAGTAACTAAGTAACTGAGTAAATGTAATTAGTTTCTGTACTTTAGTATTTTTGGTGTATCTGTACTGAAGTTTCTCCATTACTGGGTGAGTTTTCACTTTCACTCCACTACATTTCAGAGTCTATCTGACTTTTTTGAGAAATCTGTCGTTCCTTTTGGTTTCTGTGTGTATAAAAACGTAACATGTCAAAACGAAAGAAGCGCAAAGCCAGAGCACCAATCAGGGCCCAGCGGTCACTTTGTTTAGAGCTGGTTTTGACCTGTTGGTCATACCGACCCAGTGCAGCACGCGGTTCAACGTCAGCGCAGCAGCGTAAAACTTTGGGAGAGTCTGTTCAACATAAATGATGAACTAACCTAACTTTGTGTAAATAGAGCTCAATATAGAAATATGTCCACATATGCAGTCGAGACTGACGCGGCTTTTTTCTGAATTTCTACAAACACCATTTCATTTTATAGTAAATGAGTTTGGGCTGGTTTATGTTTATGAACAGACGCCTACAGATCAACATAGTAAAGGAGCTCATCTGTGATCCTGAGTTTAAAGCCAGTTTTTATTCAACTTAAACTTGGAACTAAGTTGTAAATAAATCTGAAACTGAAACTTTGCTTGTGTGTAAAAAGTGATTTCAGAGCCACTCGGTTCTCCCTGATGGAAACTGTTTACCTTCAGTGTTTTGTGCTTCTGGTCATTTTAATAGACGTCAGCGTCACTAATTAATGACGTTCTATTAAAAGACTGGTTTACCAAGAGAGACGCTGGAGGACTTTCACCTGAAATGAGTTCATGAAGCCAGTCTGGTTATAAAAATGATAACAGGACATCAGAGCCAGAATTCCTCTTTTAGTACTTTTACTTTATACTTAAGTACATTTGAAGGAAAATACTTTAGTACTTTTACTCAAGTGGAGGTCTAAAGGGAGGAACTTCTACTTTTACTGGAGGAATATTTATCTTGGGCGTCTCGACTTTAACTCAAGTACATGGTTTGTGTTCTTCATCCACCTCTGGGTTTTGCTACACTTCATTTCAATCAGCACATTTATTTGATATCATTATAGTCAGTTAAATAGTGTAAATGATGGGAAACAGCCAGACTATCACTTTATTCATTCAATTTCCAACCAAAACAGCCACTAAATACAAGTTATCAATTGTCCAGGACTGGGAATTGGGATCCCAGGATTGGGATAGGGTGTCACTGTCTATCTGTCTAACAGCCTCCATTCTTTTCAGGGAACTCGGTGTCATTTTTCTCAATGAAATCTTTAGCCACACCTCCAAAGTTCAGTCTTAGAAGCTGGTCACACATCCTGATTTTCACAACCCAAGAGATCTCAAACACATTCAGTGATGTTGGAGGCTGGACTCTGAGATGGTCACTTTGTTCAGAGAATCCTGGCACCTGGAAATATTCAACGTTTTGTCTAATCATATTAGGTCTGCATGACATTGACATAATGCAATTCACTTAAGCTGCCGGATATCGGGATGATGATATAATTACTATTAAAATAATGTGTCTCTGGCTGGATGTAATGTTTTCTTGAATGTAATGTAACATTAATTTTTGGGGGGATGTGCAAACTGAAATCTAACTAACTTTTATTTAAACCCCTCTTTAAACAAACAGCAAAATACAAAATCACAAAAGCACTATCTACTATCTTGCAAATGAAAAGATAATAAATGTTAACATTTCAAACTAAGCTAGAAAAATTGTGATGTCAGGCAAACCAGCGTATTTGCATACAGTTAACCAGCCCATTCAATCTGCAGCAAGCCAGCTCATTAACATGAAAGTTATAGCCCGGACTGCCTTTTGCCAATCAGAATAGAGCTAATTTACATATATCAGTCTTAAAGGCATAGCCTGTTTGATTCTAAGAGATAAAGAGAAGTTGGAAAAGGGTGATGTAAAATAAATTATGCAGTTAAAAGCACATTAATACAATAGATACAAGAGAAATGCAGCATGGGGCCCTTTAAAGTACCTGTTACTGCTATTTAGTACATATTCTTGGCACTCAAACTAACTCTATCTGAATACGTTACAAGACAAACAAACAAATACACAAAATCAGTCCTATGCAAAAGTTTGTGCACCCCTTTTTAAATGACATTTCATTGATTTGAAGTGAAAATAAGCCAAAGTGTGCTCTACAGAGCACAAACTGCTGCACATTTTAATCTTAATTACTACTCATTTGTTGAACTGAACATATCGGGTGTGTAATAAAACATATCGCTGTTGTCAGAACAAAACCTCGTATCTCCTAAATGGGAACTTCACAGGAGAAGGGAAAAAACATACCTTACTTTTAACGTAAGTCAATGTAACCCGACGCTTTTCCAAGTCATTCTGGGCCATTTGCTTTGGTCTATTCATCATGAAATTTACAGACGTTGTGAAGGAAAACAGACATTTTCAAATCATGCCAAAACCTGAAAAATGACAGAAATGGACAATTAATCAAGCCCAGTAAATAAAGAGAAACACTAAAATCTGCAGAAAAACGCCATGTTTCAGTTTCCACTAGAGGACGTGTTAACTCATATTCACTTGGAAAATCACCAAAATGTCCAGGAATGTTACATTTTGCTTCGGACAGTAAATAAATCCTGATCCTGATGGTGGCTGATCATGGCTCGCTGTTTGCTGCACAGTGAAATCTGTTGAAAAGCTCTATCCTAAGGATACAGTATCCTATTTCAGGGTCCGGTGATGAGTGATGGCCGCACTGTATCTCTAGATGTCCGGAGTGAGATCATACAAGACTCCCCACTCTGCCCTTTTCCGCCCGGAGCCCCCGTGCTGTGAGCAACCTGCTGCTCTTTGGCAGTTTTGCTCCCTTTAATTGGACGGGAGAACAGCAGAGTCATATTTAGTAACCGTCAAAGGACCTGCAGCTTCACAGTCTTTCTGTACTGTAACACTGGAATATCAATCTCAGTGGCTGCAGTCAGCCAGCACCCGGTTACAATTCACCAAGTTAACCATGGAAATAGCCCCCAGTGACCGGGAAAAGCACCTCATTCAATTCTTGATTTATTTCATGTACACCATAGCAAGACACTAGTATTCCCATATAAGAGCATAGCTGAACTTTTAAACATGGTAGGTGATGAGGGGTGCGGGGAAAAATCGATTCTTAGATGTATTGCGATGCAGACGTGAACGATTCTGAATCGATTCGCAAATGTCAAAAATCAATTTTCTAAATTTATAACAATGTGGACGGAACGCAGAAGGTGGAACTTGGACATGCGGAAGAGCAGCGCCCGGACAGTCTGTGGCGGCACATAACAGAAACACAACTGGAGGAGCGAGAAATTTCGACCGGCTCCCTCTGCATTAAAAGCCAGGTTAGATCAGGAGTCAAACCCAAACGTTTGTCCTTGGAACAAAAATCAGACCATCTTGGGAGCCACAGCAGTTAATGTCCCGTATGTCTCAGTGTGTGATAACGTCCCCGCCAGAAAACTTTTCCTCAAAAGTATCTTGTGAAATGTCTCTCAACGTTGGACTGTTTTACGAAGCTGAAGTCGCTTCCCATTCTCCAGCTTCTTGTTTGAATTTTCCCATTCCACCTTAAATTCTGACGTAAACCACATTTAAGGTGGAACGGGAGAATTAGAAAGAGAAGCCGACTTCATCTTTCACGCTATGGTGCACACGCCCCGTCTTGAAGATATTTTACTGACACAGCGACTCTCTACAACGAGACCAAAACCAAAGGTATAAAATCAGTAAAGAAAACGAGAAGGACGGCTGTAACATCTGAGTGGACATCCACCGCCACTGGATCTTATTGCACCGTAACAGCGCATTTTATCGTAGATGAGTGGCAGCAGCATCTCGTGTGCTCTAAATTATAGCAGAGCCTTCCGGTTCACTCGCCACATCACTTCCATTTGATTTATTAATAAAAGATATTGGAAGTAAATTCATTATAGATCATTTACAGATACTTTGCTTTAAAAGTACCAAGTCCTGACACGATGACAAAACAGAAATCCTGTATAGAAAAAAAAAAGATGCATCAAGACGCATTGATAATCATTTTATAATCGCATCGCAGCCCTCTGAATTGTAATCGAACAGAGATGTGAGGTCATAAGATATACATTAACATCACCTTTACTCTCCATGTTACTGTACATTCACCGTACATGTTACGTATGACTGTACAGTAAGGATGAGATTGTAGGAGCTGTTGAGCTGCACTGGTTGAACATGCTGGCTGAGAACATCTGAATTTCTATTAAAGCTGAGTTATGGCGACATTTTAAGGTCTTAGCGTGTGTTTGTTATCATCAATACCACAATTACTGTACATGTTACTGCACGTTTACCATACATGTTACATATCACTGTACAACATGGATTGTAGCAACTCAGCTGTTGAGCTGCACTGGTTGAACATGCGTAGTACAAGAGCTGCAAACCGCAATAAGTAGAACAAACTGGCATTTTGACCGAAAACAGAAGGTTTGCATTTTAATGTTTATCCAATTATACTTACTATATGATCATTCAGGTTCCCCTGAAGGGGGCACTGTTAGCACTCGAGAAGTATTTTGTTCCATCTTTGAGCGCGAGGGAACCCACACCAGCAGGAATGCATGTATAGTTGGAAACAGTTTATTCCTAAAAGCACATAAAGCACATGATGGCACTTCAGCTCCTGAATCAAGAGAAGTCTTTCGGGAGGATGTTTTTTTTTTTTCGGAAACATTTTTTCATCCCCTCCCAAAAAAATTGCAAATCACTGCAGGCTTTACGTTTGAAAATCCAGCTCCAAACTAAACAATGTCTGGATATTTCATACATTGCGAAGCCCTGGATTTCTGGATTTTTCTGAACTGTTCACATTAACTGAAGGACTACAATCACCATAAACGCTAGAAATAAATGTGCATAACTTAATGGAGCTCACATGACTGTGCTTGAACACATCACAGGGGCAGTCAGTATATGTTCACTATTGCACACGCCATGTAGTTAGAACAACTTAGAGACATCTATGAATAAGGGACTGCAGCTTCCATGAGCACTTTGATCTAACAAAATATTATAGGTAAAATTCATGAAATACTGCATTATGTTCTTCTTTTATACAAAGAATAAACAGCATGAGGGGTTAGAAAAAGTGTTGCTATGGTTATTTTATACATATAATGCATGTAAACATCAACCTCCCTCAGCCCCCCTCACTGTTACAGGCAGTCGTAGCCTATAGCAGCCAGCATAAAGCCCCTAATGTGTCCATCCATCCATTCCTTTGTATATAACACAAGCAATGGGGGGGAATGAAATCACACCAAATGTCAAGGCTCTGCTGGAGTTCCCAATCATCCATTCCGTCTGAACAGGGAAGGATAATGACCAACTAAGAGCGAGTGTGACAGCCAAATTACATCAATCTGACATACAAGTTATAGATATTCCAAAGCAGCTGGTGGGGGGTTGGGGGGTGAGGGGTGGAAGAGTATATCAATATCTAATTTGCATCTTTCTGATTGGATGGTTTAAAATGAAGAACATCAGCTGTAAATAACGCTATTGATCAAAGTTATACAGATCAGAACACACCGAGCCTCAACGACTAACGATATGATTAATAAAAAGAAAAACGCTGTCAAAAGTTCAGAGACACTTCAGGCTTTTGAAAATACATAAGGGTTCTTTTTGCTACAAAAGAACTGCTTTGGTTCCGTTTAAGAACCTTAAGATGCACCCGAGACGGGGCGGAGGTTTAGAGAACCTCCGCATTCAAATTTTATGTCAATTTAAAGGTTTTGCTTGAACTGTACACCCAAGACAAGAACCCTACAAGGGGCTTTTATTTTGAAAAGTGTGCTATTCTTTAAAAAAAAATTCTTACTGTTACTTTTATGCAAAGGTCTTGTTAGTATAAGATGCCTATGTACCTTTACTCGTCGCAAAAAAAAAACATGCAACTGGGGCTGGTCTCTTTACAGTCTTTAAAGAACCATCATGGAGAACAACTTAAAGAACCATTTATACCCTCAAAATGGTCTTTAAATTGACAAAGGTTCCTCCTAGAAATGTACTTTCAAGCCAAGAGGGCACACCGAAACACCCTCCCCAAATTGTTCCCAAAGTTGGGAGCATGAAATTGTCCAAAATCTCTTGGTGCTGAAGCGTTAAGAGTTCCTTTCACTGGAACTAAGGGGCCGAGCCCAACTCCTGAAAAACAACCCCACACCATGATCCCCCCTCCACCAAACTTTACACTTGGCACAATGCATTCAGACAAGTACCGTCTCCTGGCAACCGCCAAACCTGGACTCGTCCATCGGATTTCCAGACGGAGAAGCGTGATTGGTCACCCCAGAGAACACATCTCCACTGCTCTAGAGTCCAGTGGCGGCGCTTTACACCACTGCAGTCCACGCTTTGCATTGCGCTTGGTGATGTAAGGCTTGGATGCAGCTGCTCGGCCATGGAAACCCATTCCATGAAGCTCTCTACGCTGTTCTTGAGCTGGTCTGAAGGCCACATGAAGTTTGGAGGTCTGTAGTGATTGACTCTGTAGAAAGTTGGTGACCTCTGCTCACTATGCCCCTCAGCATCCGCTGACCCCGCTCTGTCATTTTACATGGCCGACCACTTCGTGGCTGAGTTGATGTCGTTCCCAATCGCTTCCACTTTGTTATAATCCCACTGACAGTTGACTGTGGAATATTTAGTAGGGAGGAAATTTCACAACTGGACTTGCTGCACAGGTGGCGTCCGATCATGGTACCACGCTGGAATTCACTGAGCTCCTGAGAGCGACCCATTCTTTCACTAATGTCTGTAGAAGCAGTCTGCAGGCCTAGGGGCTCGGCTTTATACACCTGTGGCCATGGAAGTGATTGGAACACCTGAATCCAATGATTAGGATGGGTGACTGAAGACTTCTGGAAATATCGTGGGTTCTTATATTTTTTGCAGTTTTGTTTGTTACAATAGAAGAACCCTTTTGGGTGCTATATAGAACCCTTTTCAAAAGGATCTATATCTGAAAAACCCTTTCATGATGCAAAGAACCCTTTAATCCTACAAAGGGTTCTTTAGGTGTTCATGGTTCCTAATAGAACCATTTCTACCATCTTCTTTAAGAGTCTATGTGCATTTGACAGACAGTAAGTCTTGAAATGCTCTGTCTTATTAACACTGGGAGGAGACAGTTCAGAGCACTGTGAGTCCTAAACTGTGTGCGGTAGTGAAAGCATGCCACACCGATGGTCAGTGAGGAAAACTGCTGGCCGTCTTGACCGCACACAGATAATGAAGTCTTTGTGCCGATTATCTGTGGAGACAGCTCTGCGGGCCTGTCCCTCTGGATTACTGTGACATTGGAGCAGAGAGTGAGCGAGTGGGAGTGTTACACAACCCTCAGTGCCCGAGACACCCTACTGACACCAAGCACGGTCAACTGCAAGCCAGGGTCAGCTTTAGCTCCTTTAACGCTGGAAATCAGCTTGGTCAGTGGTCTGTGAGGACGTGTTTGTGGGCAATTGTTAAATTACATTTTAATCTAATTTAACAACTCAACTTCAGTTAGTATTGCTGCTGGACTGAGAACCAAAAACATCCAGCCTACAGCGTCCTGTGACCACTGATGAAGGACTAGAGGATGACCAATACAAACTGATGAGCTGTCGTCTCTGACTTTACATCTACAAGGTGGACCGTCAAGGTAGGAGTGTCTAATGGAGTGGACAGTGAGTGGACACAGTGGTTAAAAACTCCAGCAGCACTGCTGTGTCTGATCCACTCCCACCAGCACAACACACACCAACACACCACCACCACGTCAGTGTCACTACAGTGCTGAGAATGATCCACCACCCAAGTAGTACCTGCTCTGTGAGGGTCCATGGGGGTCCTGACCACTGAAGACAGATGGACTACAGTCTGTAACTGTAGAACTACAGAGTGCAGCTATACAGTAAGTGGAGCTGATAAACTGGACAATGAGTGTAGAAACAAGGAGGTGGTTCTTCAAAGACAAGTAAAGACAAAAGGTTCTATAAGGAACCATGAACACTAAAAGAACCCTTTGCATGCTTAAACTGTTCTCTGCATGGTGAAATGGTTCTTCATGACTGGAGAATGTGCTGTAAATGGTCCTATGGAACCTTTCTGAAAATGGTTCTATAAACCACCAAAAAGGTTCTTCTATTGTTATAATGACAAACTAATAATAGAACAACCCTTTTTGATGCTATAGACCATCTTTAAAAATGGTTCTTCAAGGACTCTTTAATAAACACAGTGGCTCTGGATAGAACCACGAACACTCAAAGAACCGTTTGCATGTTTAAATGGTTCTTTTGACAGTGACATAGTTCTTCTATTGATGAATAACTTATAGGTTCTATTATTGTTTCTATGACAAGCTTATAACAACAGCAGAACCATCTTGGGGCTATATAAACTCTTTAAAATGGTCATTCAAGGGTTCTTTAGTAAAGACAAAAGGTTTTACATAGAACCATGAACACTTAACCCTTTGCTTGCTTTGTATGGTGAAGTGGTTCTTCAGATAGATGGAGAACGTGTCACATATGGTTCTATAGAGAATGTTTTTGACAATGGTCCTATACAGCACCAAAAAAGGTTCTTATATCATTACAATGACAAGCTTATAACACCCTTAAAAAAAAAACCTTAAAAACCCTTTTCTCTTTAAAAATTGTTTGTCAAGGGTTCTTTAGGAAACACAACGGTTCTATTTAGAACCATAAACACTCAAAAAACCATTTGCATGCCCTCATGGCTCTTTACATGGTGAAATGGATGGAGAATATGTTGCACATGGTTCTATATAGACCCTTTTTAAAAAAGGTTCCCTGTAGCACCAAAAAGGGTTCTTCTATTGTTACGATGTCAAGCTCATAACAATAGTAGAATAATTTTTGGTGCTATAGAGAACCATATTCAACACATTCTCTGCCAATCTGAAGAACCAATTAACCATGCAAAGAATCCTTTAAGCATGCAAATTGATCTTTGACTGTTGGTGGTACTACACAGAACCTGTCCCTTGATTAAAGAACCCTTGAAGAACCATCTTCTTAAGCGCAAATCAAGTAAGGACCAGGGTGAGCTATGAATACAGCACCACTGTATGAACGAGCTTGTTCTGCGTGTTGTTTTTGTTCGGTTCTGCGTCGCTCCTGTTCAGAAACGTTGTTATTTGTGACGATTTTGGTTTCAGGTCCTCTGAGAGTTCCAGCTTCTGTTGACTGTCAGCTCTGCTCTCTGACTCAACCCCCTGAAACAAAAGGGAGCCTTTTCAAGCAGAGAGTATGTAGCAGCTTCTGCGACGAAAACCAGACAAAAACAGGAGATTCAGACAGTTCGATGAGATCCGTCTTCAGATCTGGCTCTTCAGCGTCCACTGCTCTAACCCCAGGCTTTAAAGACGCTATTGTGCGGCGCGGGTGGGTGAACAAGAGCGAATAAAAGCCCCAGTCGATGACGTGTCTGCAAACCAAACTCATAGAGAAGTGTAATTTTAATTTTCAGACAAAACGAAAAGGGTTCGTTGTTTTTAAGTGAAAAACGAATCGAACTGGCATGTCACTCTAACGCTGGGGAGCGATGATGAGGCGGACGCATATGCGAAGAAAAGCAAGATTTATTAGAGGCAAATCCATACTCAGGGTCTAAACAGTCCAGGGTCAAAGAGCCAACACGGAGAGATGGAGGGACAGACATAACGAAAAGCAACTCAGACTAAACACAATAACAGAGACTAGGAAATATGACAGAGGCCACAAGATACAACACCAAACAACACAAAGGCCAGCAAACCAACAGGGGAAAACACAGGGCTTAAATACAGGAACAACAAGGGTTAACAAGACACAGGTGAAAACAATCACATAGACAAGACCAGAAGAAAACTAAAGCACATGGAGAACTGGGAGGGGCAAATCGTGACAGTTACATAGTGCCAAAACAACTAGAGGTTACTGTGAACAGGTCTTTAACCTCTTATTCTCCAGGGCTTATTTTGGTTGGTCCATCTGAAGTTACTTGTCCAAATCATTAGTGTCCATTATCAAATTATTCAATAACTGCATGAAATAAATTAAAGTACAAATAAAGTAAATTTTTCCTTTATTTTTACTTTATTTATTATAAAAGCTCCCCTCAAATGAACAGAACATGGGTTTATGATCACAAACATATGCTTACAATTTACTGCTGAGATAATAATAATAATAATAATAATAATAATAATAATAATGATAAAAAATTCATATACAGCCATACACTACTGACACGCTGTCCACAGTACCGTTACCATTATTCGGTCTTTTGGTCTATAACAAACAAACAAAACTTAACAACACTAATTTAACAACACTAACAGTTAACAACTGCCCACATGTCTGGCCGGACACTGAAGGACGACTGACGGTCAAGCTCCTGCTACCTGCTCCAGACCAGCTGCCCACACTCCAGCTTCCGCCACCTGCCTTGGACTAGCTGCCCACCCTACATTGAAGTTTTCATGGACTCCTAGCTATTACTACTACTAATACTACTGCTATTAATATTAGTAGTATAATAACTTTGTATGTAGTTTGACCAGAGGAGGACAGAGAGGTCCCCACTTGTGAGCCTTGGTTCCTCCCAAGGTTTCTTCCTCAGCTCTGAGGGAGGTTCTCCTTGCCTCTGTTGCCCCCTGGCTTGCTCACCTGGCGTTTTACATTCATGTTAAAACTTTGTCTTCACTTGAATTCTGTGAAGCTGCTTTGTGACGACATCCGTTGTAAAAAGTGCTACAAATAAATTTGACTTGACTTGATTTAGCTGAAGGATGCCAACTGACGTGTTTAGGACTCGAAGATTAGGACGTGGGGCGTCGGCTCCCTCGACTTGACTTGCTTGTTACTTGCAGCGTATGCCATGTTTACACAGCAGGTAAAAGTGGCCCGAATCCGGTCTTTTCCCTCATGTGTGACGCAGATGTGTGTCTGTGTGTCAGTGTGAACAGATAAACACACTGAATCGGACATTTTCAGTTCCGATTTGAGACGCTTTCATATGCGGCACTGAATTCCGATCCGGATCCGATCTGCGGCGATTGCGACTCAGTCTGAATCAATATAAGAACCGTTTTTAGTGCTACATGACCTCTTTAAAAATGGTTCTTCAAAGGTTATTTGGTAAAAACAAAGGTTCTATACAGAACCATGAACACTCAAAGAACCCTTTGTGAGCTTAATTCATTCTTCAGATTGATGAAGGATCTGTTGTACTTGGTTCGGTATGGAACCTTTTTGAAAATGCTTCTCTATAGCACCAAACAGGGTTCTTCTATTGTCACTATGACAAGCTTAAGACAAAGGTTCTATATAGAAGGTTCCATAGAGAACCTATTGAAATCTGATCCGAAATCTGATCCAATGCTTTTACGTCAGTCCGACTCGGCATTCGTCACCATTTCGCGGCGCTGAGGCTCAAACATCTAGGCTGATGTTTCTGTACCAAAAGATTAGAAGAGACGTATCTCAGCTGCTCCGTCTTCAAAGAGGTTTCGAACAAAGTAGCCGATCGCAGCCGGAGGAGACTAAGACTGCAACGTTTAAGGAATCCGAGAACAAGAACCAAAGAAGCGGCCGTGGCGGAATAACGTGCCCTTTTTACGGTGAACTCGAACACACTGTGGGTGATGAGTCCAGCTGTCAGCCACTGGAACTTCATAATCGCTCCTGTGATGCTGGCGAAGACGTAACCGAACCTTCCGGGAGCGACAGCCGTTCTCAGGCCGTCATGATCGTTTACCTCCGGACGAGCCGCGTGAAGCTCTGTTCTTTGGTGCATGCGGGTCGGTTTAGGAGCTGATCTGTTCAGACTGATGTCGCATACAGATCACATTTAAAAGAGAATGTGAACAGCCAAAAAAAGAAATCAGATTTAGTGAGAAAATCAGATTCGGGCCAGTTTTACCTGCTGTGTGAACGCAGCCTTTGTGACTTGTGACTTCATGATTGCTCAAACTCATACTTAACTTTCTCAAGGCAATAAATTTGCATGATTTTTTCTCTTTTAAGTTTACAAGTTAATCACACAACCAGAAAAGTCTTTAGCAGTTTACATTTACATTTTACATTTACGGCAGTTGGCTGACGCTCTTATCCAGAGCGACTTACAATTAGATAATTTTACACAGGCAAAGTTGGTGTTAGGAGTCTCGCCCAAGGACTCTTATTGGTATAGTGTAGGGTACTTGCCCTGCTGGGGGATTGAACCCCAGTCTACAGCGTAGAAGGCAAAGGTGTTAACCACTACTACTAACCAACCACCAGCAGTTCAGACAGATGGAATTACCCTAACCTTATTACACATGTTATTACATAAGAGAGAATCTGTTGTTACAACTCTCAAGATTCACTTATGTAATTAGATGAGTAAAATCTGTTAATACACATGTTATTGCATAAGCTGTACGAAGGTAATCCATCAGTAACAGTCAGTACATTACCAGTAGTTACACTGTTGTTACATGCATTGTTACTACACAGTTATTAGAGGTGTTTAATATAAAGTGGGGTCCATGATTGCTCTGACTGTGCCTGTGAGCTTGTGTGTGTGCCACGCC
The DNA here is from genome assembly GCF_015220715.1 of Pygocentrus nattereri. Classification (NCBI taxonomy): domain Eukaryota; kingdom Metazoa; phylum Chordata; class Actinopteri; order Characiformes; family Serrasalmidae; genus Pygocentrus; species Pygocentrus nattereri. The sequence continues at coordinate 5,107,324 of NC_051228.1, forward strand.
TGCCCCCTAGTGGCCGAGTTAAAGAAAAATATGCACACGTGGGGATTTTATATGAGACAAACAGTATAAATGTGGCAGTGAAGCCCAAATCCCAATTACTGGCGGAGAGAAGCGCAGCTCTTCTCTCTGCCTCATAAACGAGGAGGGTGTGATGTAGTGTTTCTGTCTGAAAGCTGCCGACTTTATGGGCCTCAGTCCTCCACTGGACTATAAAGGTGCTGCAGTCTTGCCATTGAAGGGGAATAGGGCAGACTTCTCAGCGCCGGATGTGTCAGATGTTGGAGAGGGTGCTGTCTGAGGTGCTGACCGTCTTGCTCTCTGATGGTGTTGGTCCTAATGGATGGCAGGCGTGCGGATGATCCACTTCTACAGCAACAGCAGCACTGAGTGGGCGTGCTTTCTTACATGCCTGGCTGATTTAAAGCAGAGCTGCACACCACAGCATGTGTTCATCATCAGTGTAATACGGGCACTGACAATACTGATATCACAGAGGGGTTCAATGTGCAAGTGAGCCATGTGTAGCGCGTCCTCAGAACTTTGTGTGCAAAATAAGATGTTCCACATAAGCTTATGAGTCAATTTTGGTCAAAGTAAGGTCATTTATTAACCCCACAACAAGCCATGGGCCCAGCAGCTGGCCCAAAGGTTTATTACACACTTTAATAACCTAAGAATAGTTCCACTAGCTTGTACTGAAGTCCCTGTACTAAATAATAAACCTTTGTATGAAAAAAACTTGCAATATTAAGGGGTTGATTATGCCATATTGAAGGATAACCCCTCTTTTAAAGGGCCCATTTAACCAAAATATATATATTTGTTTAAAGAGCTGGATGTAATATGCAAACATTGTTTAAACTTCAAAATGTTCTTATCACTCCATATTTGGACACTAAAACAGCCTGTTTTGAATTTACTGCTTTTGTGATGTCACAAAACCAACACATTTACATATCTACCAGCTGGATTCTGCCTACAGCAGTTTATCCCCACCTATTTGAGTTGAAGTTATAAGGAGTGTTTCATCCAGGCTATCTGAAGGAGGCACAACACAAGGCAGTCAATCAGATCAGAGCTCATTTGCATATAGCAGCCTTAAACGGCACACGGCCTACATTTGTCTCGCGTTTATTTTCTTGTGAGAGTATTTAATTACATAAAACAAAAGCAGTACTGATATGTGTATCTGGGTGGGGCTAATCCGCTGTAGGCTGAAAAGGTGTAAAGATGTAAATGAGTTCTTGTGACATCACAAAAAAATACTGAAGTCAAAAAGGGGCTGTTAATGCAGTTCCATATACAGACTGTACGGACAGGGAAGGGAAGGGTACGTAACACTCTGACAATGTTTACATATTACTTCATATTCTTTAATAGTTTTTGCATGATATGGGCCCTTTAAAGGTACAGCCAGCTTAACTTTAAGGGATAAAAAGAGGCTGAAAAATGTAGGAGAAAAGAAAACGAGGACACATTTTGGTAATATCATACGTGGATCTGATAAAAAAAAGAAAAATGTGGGAAATGGGCCCTTTAATATGCTGCAAAACACAGCCCAACTGCAAAATGCAGCAGTGTAACAGCTACTGTGTCCATACTGTACAGGTCCGAAACGCTGCTTCATCCGGTCCTGTGATTACAGAGGCTTCTCATGACAAAGAGCCATGAAGGCCACAGAAGTCACCAGCGATGACTGCTCTGAGAAAACCGAGCGAACTCAGCCTTCCCTCTCCGCTTCAGCGGAAAAACGAAGGAAAACATCCAAGACCTTTGTATTAAACTGCTGCAGAGGGTCTTTCATTGTCGTCTTTATGAAAGCACCTGCTGCTCTATAGCGTGAAACCGCTGATGTTGATGGAGCTGATACCAAAGCAAATGAATCAGCTTAAACTGCGTCCCACAGTAATGAACTCTTTTAAAGGACAAGGATTCAGACCTTGGCCAATTGCAAGGATTAGGATATGATCTATTTAAACCCAAGGCATATATAGAGATAGTAATACGCTGAATATATACAAAAGCAGCCTTTATCGGGTAGTTCCTGTTGGGAGGCGTCTGTCTTAAAACCTAACCCCGAAATTTACACTTGTGAAAATAATACTTACATTTTTAAACAATGTTTTGTTTTTTTACTTTTTTAATTTCTTGGAAATATTTAGATTTATCATGAGTTTAATTTTTAATTTTTTGAGGGAAAGTCAGCGGAAAAAAACACCTCTGTCTTCTATGCTGTAGACTGGGGTTCAAACCCCGTCTGGGTAAACACCCTACACTATAACAATTAGAGTCCTTGGGCAAGACTCCTAACATAACCTTTGCCTACCTGTGTAAAAAAACGATCTGATTGTAAGTCGCTCTGCCGTAAAATATAAGTTTCACTTGTATCTAAGATTAATTAAGTGTAAGTATTTTACTTTTCTACAATAAAAATGATGAGCACATTGCCAAGGATGCATTGATGGCCTCTGCATGCCCCCTACTGGCCAATTTCACCAGCAGAATGCAAATCAATTCAGATATGTTGAAGTAATATTATCAAGTAAAATATTTCCCCCGTAACTCTGTTATCAGATTAACTAGGACACTGTTGGCTGTCTGTGTTGACCTACTAGCGAGCAATAAGGGGTAAAAGAGAAAGGGTGGCAACCATTCAATTGATGCTCTAAGCCATACTCTGGGTTGTGGAGGGTGCTGGAGCCTATCCCAGCATTCAAATACACTCTCACAGGGAGAACACACTCCATACAGAAACGGCCCTCGTCACCCGGCCAGGGAATCGAACCCAGGTCCTTTTTGCTGGGAGGCAAGAACCCACTGTGCTGCCCAGGGAGCCACTTAACATCAGCTTGCTTCCAGTTTTTGTAAATCATACATATTTCCATCTAAACATGATTCCATCAATGTTATTGAAGACAAGATGTATAATTAATCACCCAAAAGAGGGAGACAGTTGCATTTTATGGCTATTTTTAAAAAGGGGTGATGAAAATGATTGAAAGATGAAGAGGGCAGCAGTAACTAGGCTCTAGCTCCTGTTAGCTAGAACCAAAAATCACACCAAAAAGATATTCCTCTGTCCTTTTTGTTACCTTGACAAACTACAATTTTGAAAGATCACCAATGGAGGAGAAAAAAAGCTGAGACAATGAGCTTTAATCACCTACCACTGCGCTGGTTAGCTCTAGTGTTATAGCTCATCTGAAGGTGCAGCCTATTACTACTAAGTGCAGTGGCCAAAAGATTATCTCAGCTATTTTGGAATAATTAGACATTTTTTAAAAAATATACACATCAGTGTGCTGCATTGTTTGTTTGAGCTACTGAACTGCACCAATGTTTGTGTATTATGAAACTGCAACATCAGAGAAAAAGTCCAATTTTAAACTAAGTTTTCAGATGTTAGAATATCTTCAGTAGTCCAAGTGCACATCACTAATCGAAATATGATATTTTATCCCAATCATATCCACACTAACTGCTTTAACTCCACCTAAAACATTAAGTTTTTAAGCTATTTCAATAAATATCGCAAAAACATGAAATATAAATGTGACCTTTTCACAACACCGTCCAGCTGTTTCCCCCTCCCTCCTCCTCCCCCTACCCTCACAGGTCAGGAACATCCAGTAAGCGATCCAGTCACCGCATCGCCTCTCTGCCCGAATCACAACCCTGATAAGGTCAAACTCGCTGGAAAACAAGGACAGTGGACCACGTGTTTCCATTCAGAACATCTGGGCTGGGAAACAGAGCTAATGATCTGAGGAAATGCAATCAGATCAACTGACATAATCAAACCAGCACAAACACATCTGGAGCACATCAAAGCAGACGGCTCTTTACTGGTCCACTGCCTCTTTTTAAATAAATGATGGAGCTTGTGATGAGAACGAGGCGGAGCATCCAGTGCGTCTTTACAAGGACCCGACCAACAGGACCTCTGTGTCACTGATTCCAAAGCTCATTTTAAGGAGGACAGTGTCCAGATTCGCCTTGAAGACTGTGTTTTATGGAAGCCCGTCCCCACCAGCTGGAGAAAAATAACTGAAATAAACTCTTACCCTCTTAAAATGTTGTTTATGTCAAAATAACCACTTATTTCTTTTACATTTTATAAGTCATTATTTTGAGATATTAACCCCTTAAATGACCAGGGCCCACCAGCTGGCCCAAGTTTCATTATTTATTATACTTCTATACCCTAATAATAGCTCCCTGTGAACAGTCCCTGTAGTTACTTAATGATAAGACTAACTATATAATAAGCCTGGGATTTTTAGGGGTTAAGTCTGTATTTTCGGTTGAAAAAATATTTTAGTATTTTGAGATTCTAACTCAACATGTCAAGGAATGTCACAATTTTCAAGATGCTAGGAAATATTTTGGCTTCAGTCATGAGACGTCGTTAGGAGGAAAAGACAATTATGAGAAATTAAGTCCATATTTAGAGACACTGAGTCTTTACTTTGAGGACTTAAAGACACCAAGTCATTATTTTGATAAGTTCTTATTTTGAGACATGTAATTACTGTTCTGAGAAACTAAGTCACTATTTTGAGACAGCAGATCATCATTTCCAGAGAATAAGTCATTACTTAGTGATTTTAAGTCATTGTTTTGAGAAAAAATGTCATTATTTTGAAATACTATATCATTACTCTGAGACAATAACTAATTATTTTGAGATTTTAAATACTCATAACAGGCTGACTTGTTTACAGGTGCTGGAATCGAAGCTTCCATTTTTGTAGCAGAGATGCTCAGGTCGTTTGCACGAATGCATTATTACTTTTCTGAAAATATAAAGTAGCATTAAACCCCTCCCCCCAAAAAACACCAACAGGTTAGGTTGTCTCCAAGTCTCATGTAATCTAGATATTGTAGCGCAGGGGGTGGAGCTTCCCAGAATTTTTATCGGTTATGATATCCTATATGAAAGGTAAGAATACGTTTGACATGGTTTTTGTTATTTTGACCATGATGGAGTCAACAATGGGTCAATGTTAGCAACACTGTAATGCTCAGAAATGAGACATTCTCTTCATACTAGACAAATCTGTTCATTATAATACAAAACAAGCAGCTCGTTATTATCAGTGTCACCAGTTCTGATAAATATCGGCTGATTTTATCAGTGAAGCGATACGTTGGTCAGGCCCTGTTTTCTACACCCACTCAGGTGACATCCCTGCATTTATACTCGTGCCAATGGAGCAGAAATGCAGACCGTGCAGTTTATGACACCATTCCAATCTACTGGCTCACTACTGGTGCCAGAGGAGCGCAGGATAAATCTAATTTTGGCCGCACTGTGCTGGGCCTCTCCCAGAGGTCAGAGATAATGGACGAACAGTCGATAACGTCTCAGAGAGGATAATGGGCTGCAGTGCGGGAATTCTGCAGCCAAGCTGTGGCGGTACTGAGGGGAAATAACGATCAGGGTCTGGTTTCAACCATGAGCGTCCGCTGTGCCCGCTGTATGTGTGTGTGTTGTTCAATAGCTTTGATCACACAGACTAAAATAGAGCACAAGGTCTCCGAGACGTCGGGGGTTGAGCTCTTTTCTAAGACGACGTCTGCACTGCGGTGTAGCATCAGGTTATAGAGCAGTACAGTGCAGCCATTGATTGTAAAGAATTACAGGAATATCAGGAAGACTAGACTAGTGCTGTAGAGACCAGGTCTAGACTCAGCTTCAATCATAAATCAAAGGTCTTGGTCTTGTCTCACTCTTAACATCATTCTGACGTGGCCTCGTCTTGTTTTCGAGGTAAAGGACACTCAGAAATTGGTCTTTGATGGCTTAACTGGGTATTATTTGTTTGCTGATCTTCATTGGTTCCAAAATAAATTTGACATAAAACTTTATCAGATTTTCCAAAGTCCTAATAGTAGATCCAAATTAAACAAACGAGACAAAAATATTGGACTTGGTCATTTATTTATTGAGGAAAATGGTGGAATATTGCAGATCTGTGGGTGGCAAAAGTATGTGAACCTTTGGTTTCAGTGTCAGGCGTGACCCCCTTGTGCAGCATTAAATATTGTGTAACACTTCTGCCTTCTACACTGTGGATTGGGGCTCAATCCCCGCCTGGACAAGCCCCCTACACTACACCAGTAAGAGTCCTTGGGCAAGACTCCTAACACCACCTGTGCCTACCTGTATAAAAATGCTCAAATTGTAAGTCACTCTGGATAAGAATGCCAGCCAAATGCTGTAAATATAAATGTACCTGCAACTAAATGTTCCCGGTAAGTGTTGATCAGTCCTGCACATCGGATTGGTGGAGTTTCCGCCCATTCCTTCGTACAATACAGCTTCAACTCTGCTATGTTGGTGGGTTTCCTCCCATGAACTGCTGCTTCAGGTCCTTCCACAACATTTTTCTAAGATTAAGGTCAGGACTTTGACTTGTCCATTCCAAAACATTAACTTGATTTCTCTTTAACCATCTTCGGTAGAATGAGCTATGTGCTTAGGGTCGTTGTCTTGCTACATGACCCACATTCTCTTGAGTTTCAGCTCAGATATCCTGACATTTTCTTTAAGAATTTGTTGGTATAATTCAGAGTAAATTGTTCCATCAATGATGGCAAGCCATCCTGGGCCAGATGCAGCAAAACAGGCCCAAACCGTGACACTACCACCACCATGTTTCACAGATGGGATAAAGTTTTTATGCTGGAATGCAGTGTTTTCCTTTTTCCATACATAATGCTTCTCATTTAAACCTAAAAGATCTATTTTGGTCTCATCCGTCCAAAAAACATTGTTACAATAGGTCAAATTCATGCAGAACGTTCTAAAGAGCTCACAAACTTTTGAAGCATCACTTGTATCTTACTTTTCAGTTTTTGATCAAATTTGAAAGTACGTGTTGCCTGTGACATTCTTTTTGGAAGGCCCACTAGATGCTGGAACATTGCTGTGAGGATTTGATAGCATTCAGGATTCAGGTACAAGAACAGGTACCAAGGTCAGGTACTGATGTTGGCTGATTAGCTCTGGATCACAAACCCCAACTCATCACAGAGGTATTGAATAGAGCTCCATCTCTTGAGTGAAGGCTATAAGGGGCTTTATACTCCCAGCTGATGCTTGGTATTGAGTACAGTGACCTTAGGTTTATGTGCAGCTGCTCCAGAATGTCTCATTCTATTAGCGATGCTTTTCTATGGAGATTATATAGGCAGTGTGTGTGCAACAGAATCCTTGTGGCAGCATCAGGTGTTAAAGTAGCTAGTAAAGAAGAATATCATAAAAATACAGTATTTGAAACAAAAGCTTTATAAGATCCTAATGTAATGCTCTAGACACAACCTATTATGCTTGTCATAACACAATGACAATCCACTGTACCTATGTATAGTATTAGACACATCGTTAGATACATAACGAATTCCTTTTACATTTGACGTATGTTCGGCATCAACAGGCTTGAGAGCAGAGCTGGTTTCACAGAAACCTGGCCACTTCCTATTTCCCCCGTTATATCAAAAACAGGACTGCTAATCAGCAGAGGGTGCCTGAGTGAGCCCTCAATGAATGGAAGTAAATGGAGCTAAACTGCTAAAACCAAAAAGTTAAAATAGCCTCTAATCACTCGTCCAGAACTTTCCTTTGATTATAGGGAGTAGAAGGATGTATTTCACTTAAAAGGCAAAGAAAACTCACCTATATAATTCATTTATTCTGCTGTAAACGGATTTTGGGCAGCAGGATAGCACTGCTGTTACTGAGTGCTGAGTGGCTGGTAAGCAGAGCAGCTCACTGGCTGTTCGTGCTAACAGTCTTACTCGGGAGCGCCCTCTAGCATTTGTGAATGGTATTACAGAGTGATAATTCTCCTCTCGTATTATTATGGGGAATGTGCTGTAAATAGTTCTATAATGCACCAAAAAGGGTTCTATACAGAACCGTTGTCTTTAATGACAAACCCTTGAGGAACCATCTTTGTAAAGTGTGTCTCAAATACTGTAGAGAAATCACGTTGAGTCCTGCATTCTGGGACGAACGGACCACAACTACTTCACTTTCAAGGTAAATCTGCAGAGGAAATCTAAGGCGATAACCGAGAGAGGTCAGACACGCCGTCACTCAGGTACTCCAGCTCAGGCTGGACGTCCTCGACGTTCTCATAATCTCATAATCAAGGTCAGAGGATAGAGATAAGGTAAGCGAAGTCGGCGGGCATGTTCTGGCTTATTTTCTCAATCAGTCTGCCTTTCGAAAGCTCTGATAAACTGCTGGGTTTGCAGATGTGGTAAAGAAATAAGAAAAACCTATCAGACAAATAAATCACTGAACTATGCTACACGCTTCCATCCAATCAGATACGACAGAGTCAACATATTGAGACTTTGTTACTTCAGTCTTTACGCAGCTTTTAAAGGAACAAGATCAAAACACTTCCTGACCATTTCACTTCCATTTTGATGAATTCTTGTTTTTTTAATAGACACTATTAATTATAGTGTCTGCAGTACAATATAGTACATTAATTTACAACAGGACATACTTTCAGTTTGAAGGTCAAACATACTGGTTCACATCGCTGCTGTCAGAAGAAAACTTCGTATCTCTATGTTTTTCAGTTTTTAATATAATTAGAAAATACCTGTTGGTCTTCACATTGTATATAAATTTAATGATGAATGGACCAAAAGAAACGGCCCAAAATTGCTTGGAAAGATATCTGGTTCCACTGACTTCCATTAAAAGTAAAGTAGGTTTTTTCCTTTTCCTGTAAAGTCACTATTTTGGAGATACAAGGTTTTCTTCCAACATCAGCGATATATATAAGATAATCCTTTATTAGTCCCACAGCGGGGAAATTCACAGGTATACACATTCACAAGGACACCCTGCTGTGTATACAAATTCACAGTGGGGTATACACACACACACACACACACACACACACACACTCTAAGCCGCTTCTCCTTCTGGGGGGTCACTGGAGCCTATCCCAGCGGTCATCAGGCGGAAGGCAGGATACACTCTGGACAAGTCGCCAGTCCATCGCAGGGCAGACAGACACATTCACACCTAGGGGCAATTTAGCATGTCCAATTGGCCTGACTGCACATCTTTGGACTGTGGGGGGAACCCAGAGGAAAGCCACGCAGACATGGGGAGAACATGCAAAGTCCACACAGAAAGGACCCTGACTGCCCGGCTGGGGAAGCGAACCTAGGCCCTTCTTGCTGTGAGGCGACAGCGCTACCCACCGTGCCACATGTTCTCTCTATCGCTGTTGTTGGAAGAAAACCTTGCATCTCAGTTTTTGTCGTTTTTCAGTTTTTGACATCATTTGAAAAGGCCTGTTGCTCTTTAGACTGTGCATGAATTTCATAATCAGTGGACCAAAAGAAACGGCCTGAAAAGACATGGAAAAAAAGTTTGGTTCCACTTTCTTACATTAAAAGTAAATTATGTTTTTTCCTTCTCCTCTAAAGTTACCACATACACACTTCTGCAAACTGTATGTGATTAATGATAATAGTATTGTATTACTTACATTAACAATATTCATTTTGATGTAATATTTCATTCATGTGAGATTGAATGAATGTCTTGATGTGTATATAGATGTATAAATAATTTCTACACAAATAAAATATGACGCATTTTTTTGGTCTTTCTTCCATTTGCATATGGCAGTATTTTAGTGCTGAAACACTACACTAGAGAACACAGATCCTGCAGATCATTCATTTCGTTCAGTTCAGGCACTGTATGAGGTGACATGATGTGTTTTGCTCACAGAATATGGATCTAGACTTATTCAATAATTCAGTCTCTCTTGCCCACTTCATTTGGCATAATGAGGATCAGCAGGGACAGTGAGGTTCTCCAGCTGTTCTTTGATCATTCACAACAGCTGCTTCATTACACTTTGGCCAGTGGAGAATTAGTCGACTACAGGACGACCTTCAAATGAACTCTGTGAGTGTAGAGTTTAGGAGATAACCTAACACACACACACACACACACACACACACACACACACACACGTCTACAGGGTGAGTCAAAAGTCGCAGGACACAGTTTTATTTTATTTTCTATTTTATTATTGACTTTTATCTCTGGGGTCATCTCAAACAAACTGTGCATGCTGAGAAGATCCACAACAAACACCACCTTCAGCACCGCATCGCGGAGGCTTGTGACAGCATAAAAAATAAAATAAAACAAAACAGTGTCCTGTGACTTTTGACTCACCCTGTATATATACATAATACAGTTTTGGCAGCCTGGTCCCCTTCCAACGCATCTAAACATGACATTTTCTACCTCATATCTCCAAAAAGACAACTTTACAGGAGAAGGAAAAAACCTACTTTACTTTTAATGTAAGTCAATGGAACCAGACGTTTTTCAAAGTCATTTTGGGCCGTTTCTGTTGGCTCATCCATCATGAAATTTGCATATAATGTAAAGGACAACAGGCCTTTTCAAAAGATGAGAAGATGAAAAACGTCAAAAATGGAGATATAAAGTTTTGTTCCGACAGCAGCGATATACAAAAGTGTGTGTGTGTGTGTATTATTTTCTTTGTGGACCAGGAGCGCCCAAAATTTTGCATACAACTGTATATGCATGCACACACACTAGGGCTGCACAATATAGAATCATTCTGCCACATATTGCAATATATTAAAATATAATAAAGGGGCATTTTGACCAAAGAAAAAGGTTAAATATTCAAGCATAGATGAATACACCTGCTCGCCTCCTGCAGTGATGCCAAAATGGTGCAAAGAGGGAGATTTCCTGGTTTAAAGGCTTGAAAAATACCTTCTGATGATGCGTCTCATAGGTAGGAGGGACTTTTGAAACAGTGCTTTGGGGCAGATCATTTGTTCTGCTAGCTGGCTCATATAGAACACAGCCAGAGGGTGAATCTTACTGCTGGGAAGCCAAATACAGGGTGTTCAAACTTCCATACACGCCTGCCAAAACCGTGAAGACTCGTGTGGGTTCACTGGTGGTTTCTGGACAGTAAATAAAATGCCTGTATTTGTGTTGCAGATATGACGACTCCTGGTTCCACCACTGTAAAGAAATCTGGGACTCGTTTCACACCAAACCACTCAGAGCGATGCTCTTTACAACTCAACCACTGAATTCTGAAGACGTTTAAAGGACTAATGTCCTCTTTAGCCTCACGAATATCCCCACAACTACAAAACGTCCATGTTTAAATCAGACTGAAAAGCCTGGTAGGTGGTTGGTTGGTGCAGTGGTTAACACCTTTGTCTTCTACGCTGTAGACTGGGGTTCAATCCCCCACCAGGGCAAGCACTATACCAATAAGGGACCTTGGGCAAGACTCCTAACACCACCTTCGCCTACAAATTGTGAGTCGGCCAAATGCCGTAAATGGTTCCCATTAAACGAGGAACGCACACCACACAAACAGTCTCTCCAGCTCTGAGTAAGTGACCATCATCTGTTCACAAAGCATGATAAGACCTTTATAAGGTTTACCGCTTTCATGCTGATCTACACGCTCATGTTCTGCTGTGGCTCAGTGGGCAGTTCATATCGACGCAGCAGGAGTAACAATGTTACCAGCAGATATGAGTGACCGCTCGCCATCTCTCTCACCTCTGATAGCTGTGGCCTAAAGTACCCTTGACGATCCACTTCTTCAAGGTGAATTCCGTAGGTTCTTAGGAGTGGTTTGATATGAAATGGTTCACTGTAGAGAAACTTACCGACTCGGTGGTGGTGATAGGAACCAGGAGCCGTCGTATCTACAACACAAATACAGCCGCTGTATTTATTATCCAAATCCACCAGGGAGCCCACGGGTGTCCCTTGAGTTTCATCTGGAATGTGGATGATGATAAAACAATGGAAAATCTGAAAAAAAAAACTGTTTTTCTTCTGGGGACTATTTTGCCTCACCATGACCTGCATGCACCCCTCCACCATGAATTTCTTCAAAAAATATACGTTTTAGTCCAAAGTCTTCTCAAAACTGTCTTAAAGCATTGTCTCAGACATCAGGCTGGGCATTCATAACCATTTCCCGTAAAAACCTTAGCTTTAGAGCTGGACGTCTGGTTCCTATCACCACCACCGTGAACAATTCTGACCAGTACGTTTCTCTAGAGCGAAGCACTTCAAACCAAACCGCTCTCAAGGCCTCTGTTCACATCTTGTTGTTTTAGCCCTTGCGTGGTGTCATAGTGTTTGTTACTCAGTGGTCTGGTGGACCCACCACAGTATGGATTTTTTTTAAATCAATACAGTCTTAGCAAATTACGTAAAAGTAACAGATGTTTAAAATGTCACAAGTGGCCAGCGTAGGCTTTAGCAGCTGTAGCCAGTCAGCAGCCTGTTCATGTTGTCCACCCACTAACAGCAGGCCATGTAGGGGAGAACAGAGTGAAGGACACAGCACCTCCACACTTTTACACTCCGTTGGTTCACCCAACACCACATGTGTAGTATAAATGGGGGGGGGGGGTTAAAGCATTGAAACCACTGAAACGGTGATGTTTTATATGGTCTTCACAGAAAATGAGCAAAGGCCAAGAAATCTGGGGTTGAAATAAAATAATAATAAATCACATCATTTTTTCTTTCGGTAAACGTTGAAAATGGGTCCCACAGACCCGAACGCCTCACAAGGGTTAAAAACATAGAAATTTGGAAAAACTGATAGGAGCTCCACCACAGTGGGTCACAAGCAACTGCAAAGACAGCCAACACCAGCCCATTTCAATCAGGCAGCCACGGCCTCTCAGTGAAACCTGCTCATGTACGTTTCAGAACCCGGCCTATAATAATAAATAAATAAATAAATAAATAAACAAAGAAATAAAAACAGCTTTCCACTAATGGCAAGCCTGTGGAGGAGCCCTACTCTGCACTTGCACGCGCCATCTGTTTCATTCAAAAAGAGCAAGTAAGGGTTGTGGGCTGGAGGTTAAGGAACCAGCCTCGTGACCGGAAGGTCGCTGGTTAGATCCCCAGAGCCGACAGCACATGACTGAGGTGTCCTTGAGCAAGACACCTAACCCCCAACTGCTCCCCGGGTGCTGCGGATTGGGCTGCCCACCGCTCTGGGTAAGTGTGCTCACTGTCCCCTAGTGTGTGTGTATTCACTAGTGTGTATGTGGTGTTTCACTTCACGGATGGGTTAAATGCGGAGGTGAAATTTCCCCACTGTGGGGCTACTAAGGGTCTCTTAATCTAATCTAATTGAATTAAAGCCGCGCCAAGGATGACAGAGAGTGGACTGCCAGTGGTCACACGTTCACCCTCGCTTTTTAAAAGGGAACTCCACCAATATTTCCAAAACTTTCTGAACAATACAGCGGCTGAGACGTAAGCAGGGTCATTCCGAGTGGTTTGGAATGAAACGGCTCGGGTTTCTTTACAGCGGTGGTGATAGGAACCAGAGGTCACCATGACTACAACACAGATATGGACATTTTTATTTACCATCCAAACCCACCAGTGAACCCACGCACGTCTTCGGAGTTCGTACATGGAATGTTGGTGATTTTAACTCCGTGGAAAATCTGGAAAAAAATAAGTTTTCTTTCTGCCTCACAACACCCGGCACGTACCCCTCCACCACGAATGGACTAAATAGGTCAAATTACACTAAAACTTTATGATAAAACTATCTGAGACCACCGTCTCAGCTCAGGCACTGCACTCCTAACCAGCTCACCCTGTGATAAGGGTCTGTGAGGGAGCCTTTAGAGGCGGACGTCTGGTTCCTATCACCACCACTGGGAATCATTCTGACTCAGTTTCTCGAGTCTCTAGCGCGTTGTACACCAAACCACTGACACCTCAAGTGTTTAATTATGGAGAATTTTGGAAAGGTTGGTGGAGCTCCCCTTTAGGAGTGCAAAATATGCTAAAGCTGCTAAAAATGAAGGACTAAAATTCCCCGTAGAGACAAATGAGACTCGTTTCCACACAAATATGCAAGTCAAAATATACAGAAAAGTACAAACCCATTTAAAAAAGGACGTCAATCCATGGAAGTGAGTGAATGTAGCTGCTCGTCTGGAACAAAATAACTAGCCACAAAGAGCTAATGAGCCATGTTCCCCTTTAAAGTCCCTTTAGAATTCCTGCGTGTCCTCGGGGGGCTCGGGGGGGCTACACTGTGGACTGCTCACTTGTTACTTCACTAATGACCGAGCAGTTTTAGCGCTATGTCATCGGTTATTAGTGACACATAACGACAAGAGCGGTTTCCCCGCAGGACAGAGAGCAGCTCCTACCTCTGAAGCCTCCTGGGAGTGAACGGGGAGCTCCTGCTCTGCGATGCCCGGCGGCACGCACTTGTCCCGGGCGAGCCGCCCTCCTCCTCCTCCGCCTCTTCCACATTCACCACTGGCACCACAAGACCGTCCACAGTCCGAGCCATGCTGACCGCACGCCAGTGTGGGGCTGCTGGGAGTCACTCTGGGCGGAAAGTTCAGCAGGACGGCGGCGGGCTGGGAGCAAACTGAGCGCCCGCGTTACAGAGGGAGTCGATTTACTATCGTCGATTCAGGTGCAGAAGTCCCGTGCAATGACATGTCTCTGCCGGTAGAGGCCGCCATGGGCTTGATAGCGGAGCGAGTTTCGGCACTTAAAGGGGAAGTCCACCGACTTTTCAAATTGTCTGTGTGATGAAATTGCTGGGATGTAAATAAAGTCATTGAGAGTGGTTTGGTGTGAAGTTTTTCGTTCTACAGAAACTTACAGGCACAGCATTGGTGATAAGGGCTGTAAAAGACTTTAGTGCCTGTAAAAGTTCCCTCAAAGATTGTTTATTTGAATGCATTCATGGTGGAAGTATGTAAGAAGGGTGTTTTGAGACAAAATATCCGCAATTAATTTTCCACTATTTCTCCAATAAATATAAATCGGGCAGCACGGTGGGTAGCGCTGTCACCTCACAGCGAGGAGGGCCTGGGTTCGATTCCCCGGCTGGGTGACCGGGGTCTTCCCCGTGTCTGTGTAGGTTTCCTCCGGTTCTCCGGTTTCCTGACATGCAGTCAGGCCAATTGGGCATGCTAAATTGCCCCTAGGTGTGAGTGACTGTCTGTGTCTGTCTGTCTGCCCTGCGATGGACTGGCGACCTGCCCAGGGTGTATCCTGCCTTCCGCCCGATGACCGCTGGGATAGGCTCCACACACACACACTTTATTTCCAAAAGTCTTCACTCACCCATCCAAAGCATTGAATTCAGGTGTTCCAGTCACTTCCATGGCCACAGGTGTATAAAGCCGAGCCCCTAGGCCTGCAGACTGCTTCTACAGACATTAGTGAAAGAATGGGTCGCTCTCAGGAGCTCAGTGAGTTCCAGCGTGGTGCCGTGATCGGACGCCACCTGTGCAGCAAGTCCAGTCGTGAAATTTCCTCACTACTAAATATTCCACAGTCAACTTTCAGTGGGATTATAACAAAGTGGAAGTGATTGGGAACGACAGCAACTCAGCCACGAAGTGGTCAGCCATGGAAAATGACAGAGTGGTCAGCGGATGCTGAGGGTCATAGTGCGCAGAGGTCACCAACTTTCTGCAGAGTCACTACAGACCTCCAAACTTCATGTGGCCTTCAGATCAGCTGAAGAACAGAGTAGAGAGCTTTATGGAATGGGTGGAATGCAGTGGTGTAAAGCGCCGCCACTGGACTCTAGAGCAGTGGAGACGTGTTCTCACGGTTCTCTGTCTGGCAATTGATGGATGAGTCTGGGTTTAGTGCTTGCCTGGAGAACTGTACTTGTCTGACTGCACTGAGCTGAGTGTAAAGTTTGGTGGAGGGGGGATCATGGTGTGGGGTGTTTTTCAGGAGTTGGACTCGGTGCCTTAGTTCCAGTGAAAGGAGCTCTTAATGCTTCAACACCAAGAGATTTTGGACAATTTCATGCTCCCAACTTTGTGGGAACAGTTTGGGGAGTTTGGCCCCTTCCTGTTCATGACTGCACACCAGTGCACAAAGCAGGTCCATAAAGACACGGATGAGCCAGTTTGGTGTGTAAGAACTTGACTGGCCTGCACCTCAACCCGACAGAGCACCTTTGGGATGAATTAGAGCGGAGACTGTGAGCCAGGCCTTCTCGTCCAAAATCAGTGTCTGACCTCACAAATGCGTTTCTGGAAAAACGGTCAAAAATTCCCATAAACACACTTCTAGCCCTTGTGGAAAGCCTTCCCAGAAGAGTTGAAGCTGTTATAGCTGCAAAGGGTGGGCCAACATCATATTAAACCCTAAGGATTAAGAATGAGATGTCGCTCAAGTTCATGCGTGTGAAGGCAGACGACCGAATACTTTTGGAAATATAGTGAAACTAAAAAGTTTGAGTTCTGTGAACGCTGGTGTCCTCAAGTTGAGTCAACTTAAGAAAAGCCAAGCAATCAGTTACTATATCAGTCTGAGTTTAGCAGACCTCTCACTTTTAACAGTGAAGTAATCAAACCCATTCAGTGGTGTTGAGGTCTGGACTCTGGGGTGGTCAGTCCATCGTCCAGCTTCTTTGCTTGATGTGTCCGTCTCCTTTTCTCAGTGAGGTTCTTCTCGAACAGCTACACGTCCTTTCAGACCCACAGCGCTGAGTGGTCTTCTCCCAGTGGAAGGATGGACAGAAACTCCTGTGGATGTTTTCAGATCTGAAGCAGCTTGATGTTCTCCTCTCTCTCAGAGATCAAAGCTTGAAGTTCTGTTTATCTGATGGGGGCAGTGTTGATGGTCTACCAGGTCCAGGTGGTTGTTTAATGGTGGAGTGGAGTCTAATTTATTCAATATGGTTTCATTATCTTTTGAGCTCCAGTTTTGGAAACTCACTTATTTACCTTTGGCTTTCTTCTTCTTGATCAAGCAGATTATCTTATTCCTAATATCACCAGAAACATCTCCTGAAAAATGAATAATGTGTGCTTAATTTCCAGTCAGAACTGCCATTAAATAAATAAAGGGTACATGTCCATCTTCAGCGCTTCATATTGTATATATCACTGTTGTCGGAAGAAAATCTCATACCTCCAAAATGAGAACTTTACAGGAGAAGGAAAAAACCTACTCTACTTTGAATGTAAGTCAATGGAACCAGACATTTTTCAAAGTCGTTTTGGACTGTTTCTTTTGGTCCATTCATGATGAAATTTGCATACCATGTAAAGAACAACAGTCTTTTTCAAATGATGTCAAAAACTAAAAAATGATATTTTCTTCTAACAGCAGTGATGTGCACAACTTCATATAAGTGAAATGAGGTTTGTGTCCACTAGAGGGTGCAATTGTACAACATAGTTAAAATAATGGCAATTGTTCAGTTATGAAGTTGTTGAGTTTAAAGAGAGAGCGAGAGAGAGAGAGAGAGAGAGAGAGAGAGAGAGAGAGAGAGAGAGAGAGAGAGAGAGAACTGGCCGATATCAATATAATAAGCCTTTGAGAGTGTTTGGAGCGAGTTTGTATTCCTCTAAAACGCTGTCGGTCAGTGATGCTGTTCCAGTCTGATTCCTCACCGCAGGTGTACCAAAGCCTCCGGCTTCCTTATTGATCTGCGTCTGCAGAGGACACGCTAATGACAGCGGGACGGGCTGAGTGGTTCTCCGCCGAGGACTGCGCTCACTGTCAGCCTGAGAGAACAATTACCTCACTGTTGGGGGATTAAGGAATATGCATAATGAAGATCCTTCCTTTTTCTCGGCTCCTCGGCCCACGGGACGCCACAGAGCCTGGAATATTTATCCAGTTCTCTTCCATTATTGGTTCATTTCAGCTGGAAACACTCAATGTGGATGGATGGATGGGTGTTGCTGCAAAGATAGGGCCTTTTTTTACGGAGCTGGATTTGCTCAAGGGCAAAACACTTCAGCGTCTGTCAGAAACGGCAACCTTCCTTTTTTTTTGAGCGTCTCAATCTCTAATCGCAATTCTTGTCCGCGTCCCAAGTTCACGTCCATTTCTTCAGCGAGAGGACGCTATTATACCCGAAGACAAAGAGCAGCTAAGCCGGTGCGAATTCTCTCTCCCTGACATTCAGAAGCACAATCCAGAAGTCAAAGTCATTCTAAGTCCAGCACAACTTTGCCTTCGGAAAGAAGAGACGCAAAGAAACTCAAGCCATTGACTTGCCATTGAATGCTTTATTACAAACCAAAGAGTAGTTAAGATATTGTACAAATATACACTTTAAATGAGTGAAGGTATATACACGTGGTGGGCCGGTGACCAATGGAAGCAAGTCAGGAACACTTTTAAGACAGAAGGAATCACAAAATTCTCAAATTGATCCCAAACAGGCTGAAACCAACCATAAAAACCAGAATCAAATGTGCAAACTTTGAGTATAATTATCAATCAGCGTCATTCAGTTGAAATCGAAAGTAAAATGCAAAAGAATTACCCTTATTCACAGTCGTCAACTTTTTTTTTCAATATCATTTCTTCATATATGATATATTAGCACTGAGGCAATGATCTTTCCCTGTAACATGCAGTTCCATTGCTTTCAAATGCACAGATGCACGTTCTCCTAGGTTTCATATACATGGTATTTAACACTGGGGTCCGATATTCAGTATTCAGATTCGTCTGCAGTGGCCGATACATACTGCAGTAAAAAATAGAAACCAAAACTACAAAACAGAAGAAGAAGCTCCTGTAGCTCGCTGGTTGTTCCGTCTCATAGTTCCAGCAACTCTGACAAGAGAAGAGGAGGAGTGGAATGTTGTCAGGAAGCTGGAGGAATCGACCGAGCTTAAGGATGAACGAGAACTAATGCAGAGCCTGGAGAACCCAATGGCGTCCTTGGTTCGTTCACCCTGTGTTTAGAGTCTGATGAATGTTTGATGAAGGTTGAGGTAATCCAGATCCAGCCTTCAGGCCCCCCGTCATACCACCAGGCTCTACTGAGCACAGTGGCTAGCCTTTGAAAAGTCCTTTTGCCTTCAAACCACAAGCAAAGTGAGCATCCCTAAACCCATAGTTTGCAAATTTACACAATTTCTCACTTGGAGTCGGCGAGGCTGTGTTCAGACTGCTTCTCAGGATCTTTTGAGGTGACTGTCCACGCTGTTGTTTGGAATTGGATCAGGTTTCTATGTCCAGACATCACCAACCTAGCTGCCTAACAACGTAGGCCTCAGCAGCTACTTAGCTAGGCTGGCGGTAGTCATGCAGGACAGATGGAGGAGATCATCTCGCCATTCAAACTCTTCAAAATTCCCTGATATAAGCATCGATTTTTGGTGCTCTTCTTGACCCTCAGCTCTTCTGTCGCTCTACGGTTTACGCTGTCATTGTTTGTTTTGTTGCAAGAGACCTAAAGACACTATGAAAAAATATCGTACATACGTTTAACAGGATTCGAATGTTTCACAGGCATCAAATATCTTTTTTCTTGGTAGGTCTGCGATGAGCAGAATTGTTGAGGCTAACATAACACAGGGAATCCCATAGTGAAGCTAGCAGAAAACAGTGTAACCATTGCGGTGGGAATTTGATAAGAAAAGGGTACTTATAAGGGGAAAATTTCGGCATTAAACACTGCTATATGGACCACCCTACCAAACTAGTTACAAAACTATTAAAAAAAATTAAGTATTCAAGTCTTGCACAAGGATTATGTTGAGCTCTATTTAAACATACGGCATTACTAGAGATAGTAATAAGCTAAATATATACACTATCTTTCGTAGGTTGTCTTCTACTGGGAGGTTTCTGTGCCAACATCTATTGGCTAAATTTACACTTGTGAAAAATACTTTATTTATCATTTTTTTTGTATTGTATTCAATTTTACCTATCTAGTTGATTTTTTATGAAACGAATTTAGATTTATCAGGAGTTGAATTTTTATTTGAAAAATGCTGTCCAACATTTTCATATCATTACCAAAACAGATGGTATGTGGGCGGAGCTTTATTTTAGCCACACCCCTGCATTTTCGAGCAGAAAGTGAAACTGCATCCCTGGCCACATGGTTAGATCCCATTGTTTGGAAGCAAATGTGTCTGGAAATCAGTGTGGAACATTAAGAATGGTCACTACCGAAACAGGTAGGTGTTTATAGCTGTGTTTGCTGGCCATGTACTGGCAAGTGTTTCTGAGTTTTTGTCACCAAAGCAGTCGCTACTGAAACATTCGGTAGAATTTTGGCAGTTACGATTGTTTCGGTGACCAACTGGATTGTTCAATCACTAGTTTTAACAAAATAACCACAATTTAGCTACGGGGTCACACAAAAGCTTAAGAATTATAATCTAAAATCTAAAAGTAAACAGTTCAGTAGAATGATCCATAGTATGAAATGTACATATTACATGATAAAAATGGAAAAAAAGGGGGAAATTGTGCAAATTTTCACCAAACGACAACTTAAAGGGCCTCACATGGTCAGCTGTATGCCATGTGGCCCACATCTTGACCCTATTTCATTCAATAACCACATAACTGAGGAGCCTGAAGCAGCTGGACCGTCTCAGGGGGGAAATGTTTCACATCATACCCAGCACCCACTTTTATTAAAACACTGCATCTGTGAGAAGGTCTACCTTCATCCAGATCTATCAACCGAAGAAAAAGAGGAAAAGAATGGCACTACAAACCGCTAGTAAAAGTGGAACACCAACCTCCATCCTAAAATATATCAAACTGAACAGAAAAATCTGACATAGTTTCATAGTTTCAACAGTACAAGATTAGAGTTGGCCCGTGATAAAATCCCAACACATGTAGGTCATGGTTAAAGATCCAATAACTTCATATGAAAGCAGCACAGGCTCCGTCTTCACTTGGCTCCACGCATACGCTCTCCTTCCTCCCATTCACAGCGTCTCAAAAGCAACCAGGCGTGTATATGAAACGACGATTATACTATCAAAACGGCATTTGACCTGATTCATACTGCTAGGAAGTCTAAATAAGAAGAAAAACGGAAAAGAACGAGTCTTGAAGGACATCCAACTTACTTCTAAGAGCTCTAACTTATTGCTGCTAACAGTAATAACCTTCTTTATGAAAAAAGGACAAAGAAATAAACAGACAAACTGACTAAAATGGTTTAAAAAAAAAACAAAAACAAGAGAAAAAGTGCCAATTAATGTACGCACCATCGTCACATTCATAAGCTTGTTCATTCATTTCAAATTTATCGTTAAAACAGAGACATCTAGATCCATTAAGTGAAATGAGCAACGCCGGCCGCTCACGGGCTCGTCGTCATAACTCCACGAACCGAAATCGGTTAAACCCTGAAGATAGACACATTATTCAGGGCATGAGACACGGACGTTCATAACTCTCCAAGTCAAAGTTGAGATGACAGTGAAGATACATACGAGAGGATGTTAATGTACACTTCGTCTATATGACCTATCGCAGTATAAACCACTTCTACAGGATTTTCACCACTTATTCAGCATAAATTCACACTGTACACATCAGGTGTGTGTGGCTTCTTTGATTTTGTGTCCTGGACTTCACGGTCAGGGCTGCTGGAGCACTCTCAGAAATGATGCGTTGATAAGCAATCACTATTTTAACCCATATTTTATCTAAAAGAACACATCATGTCTCTCACATGCTGCCCTGTTTGTTGACAGGTGTATTAAATAGAGGTGTGACGATACACAAGGCTCATAATACAATATGTATTGTGGGGTTTTTGTATCACGATACAATTTAAATGCAGACAGGGACGCGGAAAGTGGGAGAGCCGAGAACTGCAACTGCAACTGCAACTGAAACTGCAACTGCAACTGTTAACTCTCTTGTTATCTTTAAATGTACTAATATCTTTTATACTTAGTGTTGATTTGACCCCAGCAACTCAAACCTCAGGAAAATGAGAATAATTAAAAATATTACTCAAGTTTGTGTGTCAGGTACTTTGTTTCCTTGCCAAAAAAAAAAAAAAATTATTTATAGATGTTAAACATTGAATGGGGTCAAATTGACCCTATAGATAATATGAGGGTTAAAAATGATGAAAAAGTAAAGGTGTTCTGAACTGTATGTTAATTTGAACATAGTAAAGATCCACGTGTGGTTGTTTTCGTATACAGTTTGTGTATATATATGTATATGTGTGTGTGGATATCATAGTTTCATTACCGATAACTGGGTCATGTTGCTAAAACACACAAAGATTGGTCAGTTCTGACTCCCACAGCAGCCTAATATTGCTTTTTAAACTTAAACAATCATCTACCTTAATAATGAAGTTCATATTTCCTGTTCTATATGCGTTCAGTGTTAAATTTCTTTGTTTCTTAAAAAAAAGGTTCTCTATAGTGATAAAAAACAGGGTTCTTTGGCTTTGTGGAATGGTTTTTTGGTGCTATATAACCCTTTTCAAAAAGGCTCTATATAGAACCATCTACAAAACATTCTCCGTCAATCTGAAGAACCTTTTTACAATGCGAAGAACCCTTTAATCATGCAGAGGGTTATTTCTTAAGAGTGTATGACTGTCAACGTGACATCGTTGGTTACCTCACCACATATCAACTGATTGGTCACCATTCACCTCATTTGCATTTTAAAATAAGAATTTTTTAAGAATTAAAAAAGAAAGTTTGTTCAGTGACTGAAAGCTTGGAAAGTTTTAAATTATTTATCAAATGTTTGAGTATTTTGCCATATTGTATGTTATCGCCATTGTATAAAGCAATAAGCCACACCCATACAGAAAAAACATGTAGTTTCTATGCCAAATACAATTTAAATACATTGTTTCATTCCAAAGTGTATTTGAAGCACTTATTAAGCCACTTTCATACATTTTCAAATGTATTTGATAAAGACCCTTTCATGTATTTATTTTCCAGATGGCAAAGCTGTGTTTAAAGTGATTTTACTCTGCTTACTCTCATGCCTAACAACACCTCCGACCTGTGGTAAAAGCACTGTAATGCACAGTGTCCTGTGGCTTATTGCTTTAGTAGCATAAAAGAATCATTTTTTTAGAAGATAAATGCATTTAATATATACACAACATGTAAATAGCCTCCTATTCCAGTTTATGTCAGTCTGATATCACAAACGTTTTGTGATTATTCTGTCATCATAACCAGCCGTACTAAAATAAAACCAGTGGAAATATACGTGTATGGTCACACCCCTAGTTAAAAGTAACGTGAGTCATGATGAGTTAAAACAGCGCCAGCTTTCTTAACCCATCAGTTTTGAGAGTGAGGGCTGTAGGGTGGAGAGCAGCAGGTGTTTAGAACAAGTCCTTCACTTTTTCCAT